>NW_021680507.1:707273-863859 GCF_001412515.2 Diachasma alloeum
CTATTATTGTGTAAATTAACAATTCCAATTTCAACTGAAAACCAGAGTTGATGACCAGAATTTGTAGCAGAGATGTCAGACAAGATATGAATGTTTTTTTTGGCTCAAATGAAAGAGTGGGTCGAGAAATGGCGTGCTAAGACCTCTAAAGATGGTTTTGAACCAGGGGAGACTCCTAGACCCCAATGTTCTATACATACTACATGTGATAAAATTTTTTGGAAATAATGAAATAGGGGGGATAACGCCTTTTTTTTCAGGGGTGATTTTTCAAAAATTTATTTTAAAAAAGTACTAGCTAGCAAATGTTTTTTATTAGCTCGCAATTTTCTTCAAAACTACTTCAATGAGGAAAAAAATAAAAATTTGGAATATCTATACATGAGGAGCTAATTGATCGGATCTATTTCGCCTTCCACCCGCATTGACGACTCAAGTGGCTCCACCTCCCTTAGAGAATCCTCAACCCTTTCATTTCCCACGAAAAGTCACTCGGAGTGACTCATAACTCCCAATCCCTCTCTAATTACTTCAAAAAGTCAAGTAATCCCGTCAATAATCATTAGAAATCATGATTTGTACCAATAAAGTGATCAGAATTATTAGTTCTTCATGAAAAAACAGGTCTACAGTCGATTTTCTCGAAGGAATTCCCTGGGACACGTGAGTAAAGGTTAAACTTCGATAATTAATTAACAAAATATGAATGACGAGTGGATTAATCCCTTCATTTCCCATTAAAAGCCACTCCTAATTCTTAAAAACCCTTCAATTACCTCGAAAAATCAACTAATTCCGTCAATAATCACCAGAAATCATCATTAACCTAATAAGTAGTCATCAGATCTATCAATCCCCATGGAAAAACAGTTCTAAGCACGTGGGGAAGGGTAAACTTTGATAGTAAATTAACAAAATAGAAAAAACGAGTGAATTAATCGTTCCATTTCCATCAGAAGTCACTTCCAATCCCTAATCACTCTCTAATTACCTCGAAAAATCAAAGAATCCTGTCAATAATCACAAAAAATCATCATTAAACTAATAATTACCAACAAAGATGAAGGATCAGTGAATTAATCTCTTCACTTCTCATTAAAAGCTACTCCTATTTCTTAAAACCTCTTCAATTACCTCGAAAAATCAAATAATTCTGCGAATAATCAGAAGAAATCATTCTTAAACTAATAAATAGCAACAAAAATAAAGTACGAGTGAAGTAATATGTTTTCATTAAAATATTCTTAAATTAACATTAAAATATTCTTATTATAACAATTAAAAATATTCTTAACGTTCTTTCATTTTTATTAATCCTTTCATTCCCATCAGAAGTCACTCTCAATCCCTAATCACTCCCTAATTACCTCGAAAAATCAAACAATTTTATCAATAATCCCAAGAAATCATCATTAAACTAATAAATAGCCATTTGATCTATCAATTCCCTACAAAAAACAGTGCTAAACACATGAGGAACGTTAAACTTTGATGATAAATCAACAAAATAAAATAAAACGAGCAAATTAATCCTTCCATTTCCATCAGAAGTCACTTCCAATCCCTAACCACTCTCTAATTACCTCGAAAAATCGAAGAATCTTGTTAATAATCACAGGAAATCATCATTAAAACAAGAAATAATCATCAGATCTATCAATTCCCCACAAAAAACTATTCTAAACACGTGAGGACGGTCTAACTTCGATAATAAATCAATAAAATAAAAAAAAATAAGGAAATTAATCCTTCTATTTACATCAGAAGTACCTCCCAATCCCTAACCACTCTCTAATTACCTCGAAAAATCAAACAATTCTATAAATAATCCCAAGAAATCATCATTAAACTAATAAATAGCCATTTGATCTCTCAATTCCCTGCAAAAAACAGTTCTAAACACATGAAGAACGTTAAACTTTGATAATAAATCAACAAAATAAAATAAAACGAGCAAATTAATCCTTCTATTTTCATCAGAAGTAACTCCCAATCCCTAACCACTCTCTAATTACCTTGAAAAATCAAATAATCCCCTCAATAATCACCAGAAATCATCATTCTACCAATAATACTAACGCGATCTATCAATTTCCCATGACAAAACAGTTCTAAAGTGGATTTCCCCGAGGAAAATTGAAGGAAATTTTTTTCCAAAATAAAAGGGACAAGTGAATTCATGCAGTGAAAATGTTCGGGAGGACAAAGTGCAAGGAAGTTCCAATCCTCGTCGAGCTCGAGGAACAATTGACCAGTGATTCGTGCGCGAAGATCATCACCGAGTTGATGAAGTATGTTCTGTACCAGAAGCAGCAGATTCCATTCTCGTGTGACTCACTGGTGCAGCTCCAGACGAGGTTCAAGCCTAATGACAGGAATTATGGGTTCACGAGGAACCTTTTTAGTGCCCTGGAGAGCATCTCGGGGGAGTTGACTGAGCAACTGCACCTCGGGGGGTGCGATGTTAAGGAGGTGGTGATCGTCATTGGGGCCACCACGATATCTCCGAAGTTCTTGGTCAGGGTGGAGATCCCAGGAAATATTTTGAGCAGTCGGAGGCATATGGAGTATCAGCATTCGTATAGGAAACCTCTGCTGACGTTGATGAGGTATTTGATGATTTAATTAATCTATTTATTTATTCATTCATTCATTAATTTATTCGTTGATGCATTTATTTATTCATTGATTCGTTTATTTATTCATTCATTCATTCATTTACTCATTTATTTTATTTTTTTCATTTTTTATTTTTTTTATTTATAAAGAGTCCGACAGCGTTAGCCAATAATGGAACTCATAGCGTGTATGATACATTTTTGTTAAGTACTTAAAAATAAAAATTAACTGGTTTAATTACATTATTTGTCGATGATGGCGAATAGTGCAGTGATACCTGCTTTATTCATTTACTTTCAATTTTACTTTCAATTTTTAATAAATGAGTAGTTATTGTTGCGAATGAATTAGAAATTTGCTTTCGAATGGGTTCTCTTTTTTGAATTCTCAATTCACTATTCTCTTCGTCTATTTTTTCATGTCACAGTACTATACCACAGTATCATCAATTGAAATGTCATCAAAGTCATTGAAATATCGAAAGTAGAACAATTATTCATGTTTGAAACTTTCAAATTCGAATCAGACAATTTCTTTTTTTTTGAATTTTCAACTCGCGATTTTGTTGGCTCAAACAAGACTTGTTTGTTTTTCTCTCAGTGTACGCATTTTCCTATTGTTCTACTTTAGCTATTTATGGCCTCTGCTTGATTCTTGCTGTATGACTTTATTATTTTATTTTGGACAACATAATGTACATACAATAATTGCAATCAATCAATCAATCTGTTTCATGCGAAAGTATCGTCATAAACCTTAGAAATCCGCAATTTTTTGGAGCTCAAAACCTTTCTATCCCCTAATTATATTTTTTCAGAACTGTAATCGAGTGTCAGGAGTTCCAGGAAGCCATGACAGTTCCTCTGGGTCCCACGAACACCTTCGTGCTCCTGCAGAAGAGCGACTCGAACCCAAAATCCGATTTTTTCCTCCCCAAGCCCCACTACTCCCCGAACAGCCAGACCTCAAGTTTCTGCATAAGACTCCACCACAAGGAGATCGTCGAGGACTGTCAGTGCTCCAGTGTTGTCAGGCCTTACTACGACAACCCGAAGGACCGGCCGGAGGAAATAGCCGAGGAGAAACAGGAGATCGTCGCCCCCTACCTCTGGTACCAGTCGAGGGAAGTCGTCAAGGGGTTCAAGTACCAGAGATAACACTGGATTATTACTGAAAGTAATTTGTAGGACTGTAAAAAATTCCCACTGTCGATGCAATCTCTCGTGATAGATTTGTTAAATAGAATTCTCGAGCTATTGAAATATCTGAGAACTAAGACTTTTCTTTGTTTTAAGGAATAGTGATTGAAGTTGATTGAACATATTATTTTTTTTTTGACGTACTGATTGATGCGTCTGCTTTGTGGACATTGTGGACATTGAAGGAAGTAGAACTAATAAAATGTTTTTAGAAAAATGAAAAAAGAGATTTAATGCAGTTTTTTCCGGGTATTTTTTTAATTGATGGAGAAGATGTTTGATTTTTAATTGAGGGGGTTTTTCATTTTGTCTTGTTATGCGTTCATTTTGGGAATACAACGTTTCCTGCGGAGAATGTAATTTCTTTTTTAAATGTCCTGGAATTTCTTGATAAAACTTTTGTTTTTAATAGGAGAAATGAACATGGCAGACATTTTCATTTGTTACTATTGAGTTTTTTTGTTAATTTAACATGAAGATTACATAAATTCATCGGGAATGAGTGGAATTAGAGGAAAATGTCAGAATTTTTTTGTCGCAAAACAATTTCCAACAAAATTATGTTTTGATACTTTTTCTTAAAACCTCTCATTAATAGAGAACTCTACATTTGTTACTATTGAGTTTTTTCTAATCTAACATAAGGATTATGCAAATGGCTTGAGAATGAGTGGATTTAGAGAAAAAAATTGAATTGATTTTTTTTTGTAGAGAATTAAAGTTCCAAAGAAATTGTGCTTTGATATTTTTAGTTAAATCCTATCATTTATGAGATAATTTTACGGTTACTGAATTTTTATAGTTTTATATGGTTATTAATGTTCTAAATTAATAGTAAAACGGCAACAAATTTTATGTCTTGTAATTAAAATACAAATTACCCTTAAAAAAAATAAATTCCCAAAAATCCGCTCAATAAATTTTGGATTACAATTTTGATTTTTAATACCAGTTTTTATTGTTTTGAATTATCAAGGGTTTATGTCGAGAATGATACATTCTTCTGGAACACAATTCTCTACAAAGAATGTTTTAACATTTTTTAATGAAATAGTAGCCTTTTTTATTTTTTACTGTTGAGTTTTTTCAGATCTGCCATGAGAATTATGTGAAAATCTCGAAAATGAGTGGATTTACAGAAAATTGTTGAAGAACATTTTTTGTGGAGAATTAAATTTCAAACAAAAATGATTTTTTCATATTTGGTCCTAAAACCACTCATTACCGAGATAAATCAGTAATAGTAAAAATTATATGCTTGTCATCCTTTTGAATTCCCAATAAAACACCAACAGTTTTTATCTCATTTTAAAATTCACAACAATCCCCTCAAACGCCTCTAAATTTTCAAAACCACGGACTCAATTTCGACTCACAACCAACAACAAAATAATCCATTCTGCCCCACTCTCCATTGACCCAAATTTGCGTCATGGAAATGTTGAAAATTCAATCGATCACTCGAGAACAAATAATTCCACAAATGCTGTTGACTTGCATAATTATAATGCTCACCATGATATTAGAGATTTCGTAAAAAATGTTTGGGGTCAAGAATTGATAATTCCGTGAATGATAGCAGCATTTAAAATCTTCTTGGCATTGAAACTCGTCAGTTGGTTTTGCTCCCGCGAGAAAACAGTATCAGTGATTTACTCAGTTCAATAATAAGGAACCTGAAATGGTCCTGAAGTTCCTCACCCCCGCGCAGAAGAAATTCTACGAAGACAATGGGTTCGTGAAGCTGTCGAATGTTCTGAGTCCCAAAGAGTTCCAGGAGATTTCCGATGCTTATGACGATATTTTCGCGCGGAAGCAGAGGGAACATGTGGCGGAGCTGGAGAGCTCGTGGGGTGGAACTGACATGAAGAAATTGGCGCAAAATAGAGATTATACGGTAATTAATACTCTAATTCATGTTTATAGAAAAACCTAGCGCTTTCTTTTGGAAATTTTATTGAATTTCTGCTGGAAGTCTATAGAAATTCTATTGGACTTCTATTAAACACATTCTATTTACTTTCTGAAAAAATTCTGTCGAGGACTATTCAACTTTCCCGTCATTTTGTTTGAAAAATTGCTTGAAAAAGGTCAATAGATTCTCATTTTTCTACAGAAATTTTGAGGCACAATTTTTTGGAGTTCTTTCCGTTTTATTTTTATTTGTTTCTCATAACAAAGACCAAGAAAAAACTCAGAACATTCTTGCTTAGGAATTCTTATTGAAATCAGATCGAGATCAATGATTATATTATTAATATTGAGGTAAGTTGCACCTTAAAATAATTAAGGTTCACTTAACTTTATTGAAATTTGAAAAATAATAAAATAATTGATGGTCTAAATTTTTCAACTGACTACGAATTAAATAATTAACAATATGGTATTGTCAATTGACTATTGATTAAATAATTCTAAATTTCTTAAAAAGATTTTTCGAAGAGCCAAATAATCGTCAATCTTCCGAATTCAATTATTGATTGATAAAATAATTCGGAATTTGAATACTTAATTGATGATCAATTTAATAATTTAATAAATATTGGGTAATTTTAACAATTAACTAATGCAAAATTCAACTTGATTTGAAATTAATGATTGTAGCGATGTCTGATAGAAATAATCCTAATAAAAAGAGTTGTATGGAAAAATGAACATCTCTATATTTTTTTCCAAACTGTCTGTAGCTACAATATTCCCGTTTATTTGACTTTCAAAAATAGGGAAATTCACCTAGAGTTCAATTTTGAATTGAAATTGTACAAATTACCACGTAAATTCTACGATTTGTTCCGTAAAAATTAACCACTCGTCTAATGACTCACCGCTGCGGGGACAACGAGTCGTTCCGTAATTTTTCCCCAACGATTGAGCAATTTTACGGAACGGCATGCGTGAAAAAATTCAATAGAAAACCTAGGGAATTCGGCAGGAAATTCTGTTGGAAATCTGTAGGAATTCTATTGGAAAATTGTATTTGTTTCTTGCGCTAGTCTATTCGATAAGAAAAAGTCAATAGATTTCGAATTTCTGTGTGGAATTTTCTCTTGAGATTTTTTCTATAAGAATGCTTAGGCATCAATTTTCTAAACTTTTCCACTCGCATTCTGTAATACAAAACAAAACAAAATCCAGTGGAAAAAACTTGTGCCCAATAATTCTAATAGAAAAAATCTGAGAGAAAAATTCTAACAGAAATTTGAAATCTATTGACTTTTTCTTATTGAATATCCAATAGAATCAGAGCAAAAAATAAATCGATTTTTTCAATAGAATTCCAATAGAAATCTTCTAGAAATCCCATACAATTCCAATAGAATTTTCTAGCCAATTCACTAGGTTTTTCATAGAATTTTTTCATACGTGGGAACGTAGAAATAACTCACCAGCTTCACAAAAATTGTTGAACGTTCAAGAATTTTTGATTTTGGAGGCACAATAAGTCGGCAAGTTTCTGTAAATTTTACTTCTTCGGAAAAAATCACGTGACAATTTCGTACTTTGTTCGGTGATGAACCTGAAAATTTACTGAACGTTTCAGATTTCTTCTCTTCCGTTCCCATAAAAATTTCCGGAAAACGATTCCCCACCGCGGATCACGTGAATTGTTCCATAATTTTTACTGATTATTTTTCTCACTCGGATTTCAGCCAGTCAGAGCGCCGTATTTGCGGCTGTCAAACAGTTTTATTTCGGAAATTTCTAAAAAATTTCCGACGGAAATTCACTAGCAGTTTTTCAAATGTTTCTCATCTTTCAACGCATTTCACGTTTAATATTCTGTGTGACAGATAAACAAAGAGTGGGTTGTAAATAAATCCGAGTGGAAAAATAATCCGTCAAATACCACTCGTGCTTCAAAATTAATCGGATATTTTCCTCAAGCTTCCCAGCCTAGGAACGAGCGTGTCAAATTTTGCAGAAAAATCCCTCGTGCTTCGCACTCGAGATTTTAAACCTGCAAAATTTGACACAATCGTTCGTAGGCAACGAATCTATCGGAAAATATCCGATAATTTTGAAGCACTAGTGGTATTGCTACTGAATATTTCTCTCCGTGTAGATTTCCCTGAGATAGTCCATGTCCTCAAAGCCCTCTGAAAGCAATAAAAACAACTGAAATCCCCCAGGTGAAGGCAGTTCACGCCCTCCAGCTGCACAGCGCAGTCTTCACCCGCCTCTTGCTGCACCCGAAGCTCCTGGACGCCCTCGAAGACATAATGGAGACCCCCGACATTCTCCTGCACCACACAAAGGCCCACCTGAAACCCCCCGAGACAGGCGCTCCCTACCTGATGCACCAGGACTACCCGTACTTTCCCTTCAAGAACCACTCAATGCTCGCGGTGTTTCTCCACCTGGACGACACGACCCCCGAGAACGGGGGGCTCGCCGTCTACCCAGGAAGTCACAAGCTGGGGCCTCTGACCCCTCACACAGCTCACGACGAGCAGAATGGAACCACCTTTTACGTGGATCCCGAGAGGTACCCCCTGGACAAGGCCACCCCAGTGACCGCTAAAAAGGGAGAGATCGTTATTTTCTCGTATCTCCTGCTGCACGGGTCTTATTTGAACCTGTCGGAGCGACCGCGCAGGATGTTCCTGGCGCAGATCAGGGCTGCCGATGACGAAGCCACTGAGGATGTTCACAAGTCGCCCTGTCATGACATGGTCCTCAGGGGGAAGAATGTTCGACGAGAGGCGAGGATGAAAGATCGTTATATTCATTGATTTTTGGGGTGGAGGTGGGGTTTTTGGAGTCTTCATTCGGACTTGATTGGCTCCCGTTTGAAAGAGTGATCATTGACTGAATTGGTTTTGTGAATAAAGAATTGAGAATTGTAAATAATAAGGAAATACTATTTTTTCACACATTGTCAAAAAAAAAAATTCGACAAATTTTCTCATGAAAATAGAGATTTTTCATTCAATTCTTTTCTTCTTTTATTCGACAGTTCATATAGAATTATGTCAATTTCAAGATATCTTCAAATGTTTTTTTTTTAATAAAAAATAATAAATTCGGAATGTTCAAGTGAAGCATGGTCCTCAGGCGAGGATGAAAGATCGTTATATTCATTGATTTTTGGGGGTGGACAGTCTTCATTCGGACTTGATTGGCTTCTGTTTGAAAAAGTGATGATTGACTGAATTATTTTTGTGGGTTCGGTGGGCGATCAGCCTGAGGCCTGGATAATAAAGAATTGAGAATTGTAAATAATAAGGAAATACTATTTTTTCACACATTGTCAAAAAAAAAAATTCGACAAATTTTCTCATGAAAATAGAGATTTTTCATTCAATTCTTTTCTTCTTTTATTCGACAGTTCATATAGAATTATGTCAATTTCAAGATATCTTCAAGTGTTTTTTTTTAAATAAAAAATAATAAATTCGGAATGTTCAAGTGAAGCATGGTCCTCAGGCGAGGATGAAAGATCGTTATATTCATTGATTTTTGGGGGTGGACAGTCTTCATTCGGAGTTGATTGGCTCCCGTTTGAAAGAGTGATGATTGACTGAATTGGTTTTGTGGGCTCGGTGGGCGATCAGCCTGAGGCCTGAATAATAAAGAATTGAGAATTGACTGGAAATAATAAAAAAATACTATTTGTTCACAAATTGTCATAAAAAAAATTCCACTAGTTTTTTAATGCAAATTCTTACAACTCAAACGATCTACTTAAAAATGTTTACACTAAAAAAATTTCCCTAAAAATAAAAACCCCAATATACCCAATAAGGATTTTAATTCAGTTTTGTTTTTATCTTTCCATAATTTATGTCTAATAGTCTAAGGTAAACAGACAAATTTCTGGACGATTTCAACTTGCATTGAATATTTCATAAATAAAATGAACACTGTACTGATTATTTCACTTTCAATGATATTATTCGTGCATAATCATGTGATCAATTATTTTTCTATTGATCGACATTTGATAATTTAACAAGAATATGGCCCAGTCGTCCAGAAATTAGGGTTTTCGGCTGCATTCAACTATTTCATAATTTAATTATTGTTTGTTTTGTTATTATCATTTCAAATCATTTTTTCCTGCTAATTAAAACCCTCGTGAAGGTATGGAAGCAATCACACATTCAAAATAAAACTTCAAATTGGTCTTTTTTATGAAAAAAGAATGTGAAATGAGTAATTCAAAATGCGAAGATGACCTTGAATGACATCCCAACTCTGTTCCGTCAACACCATCATCGCATTTGCGTCTTTTGATCAATCAAATTACTGCGGTGATTGCACGAAATGATTGAACGAAATAATAAAATTTAAGAATTTCTCATATAGCTTCTTGTAGACCAATCAATCCATTTGAATTTCTTCTTTGAAAAAATGAAATATCCCTATATTGATGTTGTGAAGTGGTGAAGAGTGAAGTTAGTCACAATTCACTGAGTAATTCAAACCATTGATGCAACTTCAGACGAAGATTTCTTCCAAGAAATCACATGCTGACAAAGAACAACAAAGAATTGAACGATTCGAATTCAATCGGTGGATGAATTTGACTTAAATTGGTAGAATTATCCCCAGTTGATCCGAAAATATCATCAAATAGTTGATGTCATGTAACTAGACAAAAAATACTGCAAATTGAAGGGACAAAAACCTCGATAAATCCCAAAGATTGACGTGCGAATCACCAGATTTCAATTGCAACCTAAATTAATCAAAACTGAACATGAATAGTCGGAAGAATTTTGGACCGTCCATCTACCAGCAGCTTCTCGAGAAGCTCGATGAAGTCACCAAGAAGCAGAAGCAATCTGAGAAGGATTTCCCGAGTGAGTACAGCCCATTCCCAACGCGAAAAAAAATTCTTGCCAGAAACTTTTTCTTACGGCACACCACTCGGCCTAAAAAAACAAAACACAATTCAGTGGAAAAAACTTGGAAAATTTGTGTCCAATAAATCTAATAGAAAAATTCGAACAGAAATTCAAAATATATTGACTTCTATCAAATCTGAAATAGAATCAGCGAAAAAAACATGTAAAATACAATTAGAACTCCTATAGAATTCCATCAGAATTTTTTAGCGAATCCACTAGGTTTTCTATTGAATTTTTTCATACGTGAGTTGGCGACATTTCCTGACGAAGCAACCTTTCACGCACGAAAAAATTTAATAGAAAAACCTAGGTATCGAATTCGTGAGAAAATTTCATCGAATTTCTATCAAACTTTCTATTAGTTTTTGGCTGATTCTATTGACATGTTCAGTAGAAAACATTTAATAGAAAAAGTCAACAGAATTCGATTTTTATATATAACTTATTCTTTTCATATATTTTCCATAGAATTTGCTCGACTCGAATTTTTTAATTTTTTTTCATTCTATTTTCATTTTCTTCTCATCAAGAAAATCCGACAAAAAAACTTAGAAAATTGGAGCCGAGGAAATTCTATAGGAAATATCTCAATAGAATAAGTTGTATAGAAAAATTGAATTCTATTGACTTTTTCTACTGAATATTTTCTATTGAACATTGCAATAGAATCGGCCAAAAACTAATAGAACAGTTCAATAGAAATTTTATAGAATTTTCTAACAAATTCGACTAATTTATCACGTATGAAAAAATCCTATAGAATTTCCTATAGCATATGCTACAGAATTTCCCGTAGGAAATCCTATGGCGAATTCGAACATTGTCTATAGGATTTTCCAGATAAGATTTCCTGTAGGATTCCTTATCAGGTTTTTTATCTGAGATTCTGAACAGAATTTCCTATAAAATTGAGTGGGTCGTAAGGGTCACAATGAGGGTCAGAAGTGTAAGGGTAATATGAGGGTCATATAGGGGTTATATGGAGGTTATATGGAGGTCATATAGAGGTCATATAGAGGGATTATATGGGGGTCATATGAAGGTTTTTTGATCCTCATATGACCTTCATCTGACCCTCATATGGGCCGCCTATGACCTCTGTATAACCCCCAAATGTCTCCACATGAACCCCATATTACTTCCACGTACCCTATATGATCCTTATGACTGTTTTGGCCCCCATTCTGGCCCTTATGACCCTAAATTTCATATGAAATCTTATAAGACATCCTGTTCGAAATCCAATAAAAAAAACCTGATAGAGAATCCCATAAGAAATCCTCTAGCAAATCCTATTTGAAAAATCCTACAGGAAATGTTCGAATTCTCCATGGTATTTTCTATTCCTACGTGATGCCTGAAACTGAAAACCCCAAGAAAAACTAACAACAATTTTCCGATCCCATTTTCCTATTCTCTCATCTAACCCCTCGGACCCCTTAATTTCCAGCATCCCCCTCCTCCCCCACGATCTACGACCTCTGGCGAGGCTTGCACCCTTCCTCCTCCTCAACCTTCGGCTGCCCCCACTGTCCCCACTGCACCTCCCCTCTGACCCCTCACTTCCCGCAGCTCCCCCCAGCGCCCCTCCTGACGTCCTTGAACAGCTGCCAGACCCATCTCCAGTTCATCAACGCCATCGTCTGGGCGAAGTCCCTGATGACAGCCTCCCCACTTGTCCCAATCACCGAGGTGAAGAGGATCCTCAAGGCCCTCGTGGAGATCGAAGAAGACACGCCCCCGAGGCTCACATCCCAGGTGGAGGTTCCAAGGGGGTCATCTACGGAGACTAGACAGCCTTCCCTCCTGCCCCCCACCCTCACGATGATCCTGGAGGTGCCCCCAGGTGCTCAGGAATCTCGAAAAGGATCTGGGGAACACGAGAAACCGAAGGAATCCTCGTCTTCACGGGGAAACGAACACCTGAAGGACTCGGAATCTTCAGGAAATCGAGCCAAGAACACGATTGTTCTGGAGAAGACGGATCAGGAGGTGTCAGCAGGCTTCCAGAAGCCAAAAGGACCTGGGGAGCACGAGAACCCGAAGAAATCCTCGTCTTCAGGGCAGGGGAAGCCTCAGGAAAACTCTGAATCCTCACAAAGTCAAGTGAAAAGAAGGAAATTAGAGGAAAATGACAGTGCAGTTGTCCTCTCTGAATCCCCCAGCAGAACCTGGGCCTCCGACAATCGGGATTTACCCCAGGATTATCCGAGGAAGACAGTGATCCCTGACAGTGACGAAGAGGCGAGTCAGATGACCCCAGACATGAGTTTCGGGGGGTCTTATGAGTGGAATGACTCCACCAAGGACAGCGGTCTCGAGGGCGACGCGGAGCCATTGCCTCCAGGTCTTGAAGATGTTCTCCAGGAAGTCTGTGAGTTTGTGCAGGAGATCGAGGAAGAGGAGGACGAGGCCATCTCGTCGGTGGAGTTGTCTGGAATTCTCCAGGATTTGCCCGTCATTTCGGTTGCCTTGAGCATCGTCAGGAACGCACTGAGGGCTCTGGAGGCTGAGGACTCGGTTGAGTATTGCTGGAGGGAGGGCGGCATTGTGCAGAGGGCGGTCAAGGAGATTTTGGGATTTATTGATACTGTTGCTGTGGAGGAGTACAAGTATCCTGGGTATTTGGACTTCTTTGTTAAGTGCTCGGTGCAGACTGTGGTCAATGTCTTCGAGAGGAATGCCGGGGAGAGTCACGTGGTAAGTGATTTGTTTAGTTATTTATTCATTCATTTATTTATGTGTCAAGACTTAATGGCAGAAGGCCAATTACGGGGTGATTTTTTAAAATTTGACTTATGGGGTCAAATCATTCTGTGAAATGTTCTAATAATATAATAGCATTAGAGTAGGGAGCAACGTCCCCTGCTCACTTCGCTCGCCAACCCCCATTTGACCCCCATCATCTTTGTTCTGACCCATATGACCCTTAATCTGACCCCTGTGACCCTTAATGGACCCTCATGGGCCGTAATCTGACCCCGGTGACCCTTATTCTGACCCTCATGGCCCTGAGGCCCTGATTTTGAACCTTGTAACCCTTATTCTGACCCTTATCACCCTTATTCTAACCTTCATGACCCAGCTTCTGGACCTTGCGACCCTCATGACCCTTATTCTGACCTTCGTGACCCTTATTTTGAAACTTGTGACCCTTATTCTACCCCTCATGACCCTGATTC
Source organism: Diachasma alloeum (assembly GCF_001412515.2). Lineage (NCBI taxonomy): Eukaryota > Metazoa > Arthropoda > Insecta > Hymenoptera > Braconidae > Diachasma > Diachasma alloeum. The sequence continues at coordinate 721,128 of NW_021680507.1, forward strand.
TGAACCTTATGACCCTCTTTCTGACCCCGGTGACCCTTATTCTGACTCCCATGACCCTGATTTTGAAACTTGTGACCCTTATTCTAACCCTCGTGACTCTTATTCTGAACCTTATGACCCTCATTCTGACCCTCATGACCCTTAATCTGACTCCGGTGAACTTTAATTTGACCCTCATGACGCTTATTCTCACCTTCAAGGCCCTGATTCTGAACCTTGTGACCCTCATACTGACTTATGTGACCCTTAATCTGACTCTTATGACCCTCATTCTGACCCTCATGACCATTAATTGGGCCCTCGTGATCCTTATTTTGACCCTTGTGATCCTTGATTGTAGGATTTTAACTTCGAGTACCAAATTTTTATCACCAGAAGTCGATTATTTGGTATTTTATAATATATAGAGATTAACAATAAATAGAATGAGTTTATTAATATGTAATAATTCTTTATTTAGATAGAATAAATTGTTCATTTGGTATTTTTCTCAAAACCTAGTTGTGGAGATATTTAGGAATTAATTTTCAATGTTTTCTAATTTCCACCAGAAGGTCTCAATTTTTATTGCATTATTTTGAAAAATATATCAGGAACTTCTCACGTTTAGAAGAAAATACAGAGATATATGTTCGTGTAGAATTAAATTATTTACAAAAATTTGGACCTCATTTTTCTCTAATCTCCAAGTTTTTGACATAATTAAAAATTAATGATTTGGGAAATTCAGAAATTAATGTGCGAAGATATTTTATCTAAATCAAATTGAAATCAATGGTTTTTCTCCTATTAATTTTCATTTTTCTCATTGTTTCAGGGTGTAAAAAGGTATCACCACTTGAGAACAACCCTCGAGCTTTGCAACTGTCGACCAATTTGTGAAGAAATAATCTCCTACCTCTTCCAGTCCTTATCAAAACTATCCGACGAAGATTCAACACTAGAGGAATCCCCATTCATCGTGTCAAGTCAATCGAAAATGTGTCTCATCCTGGACACTCTCTACATGACATTGGAAAAATACCGCAGCATCATGAACTCGGACCCCGCGCAGCCATCCCTAGATTTTTTTCATGTGGGGATCGTTAAGCCAGCAGAGAAATTATTAAACTCGTGGGAGATCCATATGAACAATTTTGTTACTAAAAATCTTGAAGTTTGTACATGGAAAGTTTTATTCCTGGAGAATCTCTTTTGCAATCTGAAGACTCAGTTGAAAGAAAGGAATCAAATTTAAATAAATTACGGAAATGGAATTGATTCAATTCATCAATGGGCGATTTCTCAATTAAGACTGAACAAAAAAACTGAAAAATACTTGAATAACTGATTAAATGACGTTAATTTAAGGTAAATCAGCTGATTACATAATTGTGAATAATCTTTATTCATTTATATTGGTATAATTCTCTACCAATTTGTATAATTAATTTGTAAATGCTCTTTAAAACGACTAAATTTTTAATATTATAAAATTCCATGAATTTATTTGACTTCTTGTATTTTTAAATTATTGAATTCCATCAGTTCAAAGTTTCATTTCTGAAGAGTCTCTTTCGTAATTTGAAGATTCTATTTCCAAAACAATTTGAAATTAGAACAAATTACAAGAATGGAATGGGAAACTGAAAAATACTTTAATTACTGATTAAATTACTTTAATGTAAGGTAAATTAGTTGACTACATAATTGTGAATAAACTTTATTCATTCATATTGTAATAATTCGCTACCAATTTGTATAATTAATTTGTAAATTCTCTTTATAACGACTAAATTTTAAATATTAGAAAATTCCATCAATTTATTTGACTTTTTGTCTTTTTAAATTATTAAATTCCCTCAGTTGAAAGTGTTATTTCTGAAGAATCTCTTTCGTAATTTGAAGATTCGATTTCCAGAACAATATGAAATTTGAATAAATCATGGAAATAGAATTGAAAATTGAAAACTACTTCAATTACTGATTAAATTACGTTAACATAAGGTAAATTAGTTGATTACATAATTGTGAATAATCTCTATTCATTCGTATTATTATAACTCATTATAAATTTGTATAATTAAATTGTAACTCCTCTTAATCACGACTAAGTACTAATTAGATTATTTTTGGTAATCGGATCTGGCCTTCCCTGGGCCAATCAGAGTTCAGTATTCAATAACATGAAGTAATCCCCAATTAAAATTACAGCGGTTGTTTCCCCCTAGCTTTTGATAATTTCCCTCTAGCTCCGCAATTGTTTCTCTAACCAAATAACTGTCAAATATTATCCTCTGGAATGAAAGAAAGTCATCAAGAAAGTCAAAATGAGTCGGTTTGGGAAGGATCCAATTACCAAAAATAATCCGTTGAATACCACTCGACCTCCAAAATTAATCGAACATTTCCCTCATGTTTTCCTGCGTATCAACCATCGGGATAAGTTTTGCACAAAAATCCCTCGCGTTGCGCACTCGTGATTTTAATCTGCAAAACTTCTCCCTCTCGTTGTTACGCAACAAAACAATCGGGAAATATCCGATAATTTTGGAGGTCTCGTGGTATTACTACTGAGAATTCCCTGAATTTTTCTTTTTTCCTCCTTGCAATCACGAAAAATAATCGGAAGACGATCATCGAGTGATTTATTCCCATCATTTCCACATCACGGATGCGTAGGAAACCAGGAAAAGAGTCGAAGATAATTATCCAATTTAAGTCAAGAGCAGACCCATTAGTATCGCAGGGACACTAATCACGAATGACAATCTCGACGCTGAATTATCGTTGGGCGATGATGTTGGTGGTTGTGTCGGAAGGACTTGTTTCTGATGACAGATGAATTTTTCGTCCGTCGGAAGAATATCCTTCAGAATACTACCGAATTTGGTTAATGGACAGTATTCTCCGCAATCATTCAACTTGAGGGGAACCAGTTTGTAGGAGTCAACGTCAGTGAGATAGGACATCTGCAAAAGAGAACACAAACGATATTGTTAATCATTGTTTATCATTTATTTATTATTTTATTTTATTAAATTGAATAAGATTTCTTTTCAACTAATGTGAGATTTTCCACTTAGTTGAATGATATCATCGTCATTATTCTCATTATCCCTTTCTTCTATACAACCGATTGTCTTTTTTACAGTTCTATCTCTCCCCTCAGCCCTTCGATAAAATGTTAATAGAAAAATTTTATTTACACATACTTGAATGAATTTGAAATATCACATTTGAAGAAACCGTCAGAGAGCTCACTTTCAGGGAAATTCATGAAAAATTCGAAATTTTCAACAATCATCATAGAAATCAAATCAATCAATATAGCTATCGTACTCATCTTTTAACTTCGACTTAATGGCATTAAAACAGACATTTTAAGCTATGATTGAATTCATTTGAAGCATGATATTCAAAGATATCCCCGGAATTCTGATGTTCAAAAAATACAAAAATTGCAAATTTTCAAATAAATCAAAATAACGATTATTGCTATCGCTTTCATCTTCGAACTCGGTCAAAAGGACATCGAAACCAAATTTTTAAGCCATCATTCAATCAATTCATGACATTTTTTTAGTTATCATAGGACAACCGATTTCGGAAAAAATTCGAAAATTAAAAAACTGATCGATGAATTGAATTTTAATTAATGGCGATCGACAGGGCTCAACAATACCTACATTTGAAAAAAAAGGATTGAATTCTGTCCATTCATTAGTGAGCAATTGAAGAAAAACTGTACGGACACCGTCTAAAAATTGCATTATCGGACTTTTTGAATCATTCTGGGTCGATATAACACAAAAAATCCAAAGCTTAAATTTGAACGATTACAAAGCTTCCATTCGGAAACAAAAAAAAAGGATTCACCTTGATTGTATATTCAGGCGAGTTCGAGTCTCTGTGAACTTCAAAGATGATTGAAGCTCCTTGCTTCAGAATGTGAGGTGTCCAGGCCCCCAAATTCTGCAGCAATGCCATGACGTTTCTGTCCTCCCCACTGTACATCAACAATTTCAATTTACTCGTCCCATTGCGGTTCTGATGCGCCAGTGAGTCGTTGAGAATTTTCTTCAATAATGGACCACCGTTCAGTGTCTTTTGGAGACGAGTCTTTGAGAGGGTCTCATAAGCTGCGAGAGTTACGTTCTCCATTTCACCGTTGGGGAAGATGTGGCTCGCCCAGGGAGGGAGTGTGACATTCTGAGCTGCCTGATATAAGAATGATTAAAAAAATATAAGGAATGAATGATTCACTTGATTAATTCAGTAGCGAAGTGGTAAAGTGGTTTAAGTCGACTTATCTCTTAGTTGAGTTTTTGAAAAATATCTCCGAATCTAAAGGAGATAATGGAATTTTTGTAATAACCTTTTTTCTAGAGAAAATTGAGTGCTACAAAAAAGGTCGTAATGAAAATTTAGCTATCTCCCTTAAGTTCCGAGATATTCACTAAAAACTGGCCGATAATCAAAATCGACTTAAACCGCTTTACCACTTCGCTACTGAATTAATTAATTAACTAATCGGCGAAGAAATCACGCGAAAAATCCTAGGAAAGACTCAGCAGAAAAATCTACCGAATTCGTTAGAAAATTCTATTTGATTTCTGTTGATAATTCTATTAGTTTTTGGCCGATTCAACTGAAGAATTTCGTAATTTTATTAATTTTTTTTTAATGACAAATGTCAGGTAGACACCATTTTACAGGAAAAAATCAGCAGAATTTCATCTTTCTATTGACATTTTCTATCGGAATTTCACAATATGAATTTTCTAAGTTTTTTCTGCTGTATTATTCTTCTTTTTTCATTAAGAAAAAGAAGAACAATAAAATTTATAAGACTTCAGCCCAGGAATTTTCTGCAGAAAGGATCTGAATAGAAAAAACAAATTCTATTGATTTTTTCTATACAATATTTTCCGTTGAATATTCTTATTGACGAAAAAACGTGCAGATTAGCTGTGGAATTGTTGAGTGGAATCGACCAAAAACTAATAGAAAGTTCAATGGAAATTCAATAGATTCAAATTTTCTATCGAATTCGCCAGATTTTTATATTAAATTTTTTCAAGTGGGAAATTGAGTAAAATAATAATAACAGATGAATAATTGTTTCCCAAGTTCAGTGAAAATGCCCGTTGTGCGACGTTGCCGGAAACTCGCTAAACGCGCCCGGCAGTGGAGAGTGAATTCGGCAACGTGCGAGACTAAATGACGCGGCGGGGAATCCCCGGGGAGATGAGCAAGTCGCAAGATCCCATATAGTGACCAACTAGGGTAAATAATAATGTAAAAATTGCTGAGTATAGTCAACTTATTTTGTAAGTAATAGAATAATTTTATTCATAATTGTTCCTGTCATTCAGTAAATGATAAGGTGTGCACTTACGATCGTTTCAAGACACGAATACAACATGGCTATCTCCCAAGGTGTTTTCAGCTCCTTTTCATAATGTGAATTTATGTATTTAAAGAACTCCTCGTGCCCGGCTTTAACTGATGAGAAATTACCGTTCAATTCTTCCTCCTCAGCTTTGAATGTCGGGCAAAGATAGCCCATTAGTAATGTATCTCTCTCTGCAGGTTCATATTCTGAAATGGAAGGAGAGCAATCGATTCATTCTGTTCGTTTTGTGATTAATAATAGTAAATAATAGTATATTTCGATGTGAGTGCGACGGAATTGTCTCGAGTGTGAAGTTGGAGGGCCGAGGTGAAACCGAGGGCCTCCATTAGTTAAATTTTAACATTGATTAATTAAATTTTAATCCTTCCATTAATTAACATTCAATTCATCCATTAGATTTTTTAATTTTACCATTTTTTCGAAAATCGGTTGTCTCACGATAACTAAAAAAAATGTTCTGAATTGATTGAATGATGGCTTAAAAAATTTGTTTGGATGTCCCTTTCACCGAGTTCGAAGATGAAGGCGATAGTAATAATCGTTATTTTGATTTATTCGAAAATTTGCAAAAATTTTTTATTTTTTGAAAATCAGAATTCCGGCGATATCGTTGAATATCATGCTTCACATGAATTCAATCATAGCTTAAAATGTTTGTTTTAATGCCATTAAGTCCAAGTTAAAAGATGATTACGATAGCTATTTTGGTTGATTTGATTTTCATGATGATTGTTGAAAATTTCGAATTCTTCATGAATTCCCCTGAAAGTGAGCTTACTGATGGTTTCTTCAAATGTGACGTTTCAAATTCATTCAAGCATGTGTAAATAAAATTTTTCTATTAACATTTTATCGAAGGGCTGAGGGGAGAGATAGAACTGTAAAAAAGACAATCGGTTGTATAGAAGAAAGGGATAATAAGAATAATGATGATGATAACATTCAACTAAGTTGAAAATCTGACAAAATTAGTTGAAAAGAAATCTTAGTCAATTTAATAAAATGAAATAAACAATGAATTATACATGATAGAAGTCAATTATGTGCAAAATGGCCATTCGGAAGCATATCGCTAATTTATTAGCAACAATAACTATACTATATGCAATGCAAGAGCAATTTTCCACTTGTCGTATGTTATGTACATAAGTGTAAATTTGCTTTATAAAATATTCTGCAATTATTGGACCCTGTAATTGCACTCTGGCCTTGAGTCTGTAATGAATAAAGAAGAAATAATAAATAATGTGAATATACCAGTGGGTATCGGCTGCCAGTCGAGGTCTTGCTTCCACTTTTGCACTTCAGCCGGCGGCCACAGTCCAGCATTAACGAGCATCCCAGATATCATTGATAACACGTACTCAGTTGTCCGCATTTGCATAAAATCGGGGTGGTAGATCTTACCGAGGAAGGGGTCGTATTTTTGACGGAGAAATACGCCTAAATTGAACATGTCCATTTTTGCTTTCTGCAAAGGTCAATGGTAGTCGGTATATTTATCGAGAATAATTTTGAAAATATTTGGAATTTTGACTTTGTGTTAAATATCTTGACAACTATAAGGATTTTGATAATTTTTTGTGACGAGAGTGTGCAATATCAAAATATTCTTGGAAATTCAATTAATTTATACAATAAATTTATTTATTCAATTTTCTATTAAGAAACGTCTTGACATTTCTGGCAAAGTTGGAAAATTTGAAAAATTCTGTTGAAAATTTCAATATCTTCAAAATTAAAAAAAAAAACTTTCTCATCACCACCAAGATATTTTCTAAATGTAAAATACAAAAAAAAAACAATTTTAATATTTTTCGTTACATCTTCAAGATTATAATATTTTGATATTTGTTTATCATGAGAAGTATGAACGTATTTATAAACAAAATACATTTGCTGATGAAAATGAATTTTTTTACAACTAAAAATGTCTTCCGACATTTATGTCTAGACCCCCCACTTGTGGAAAAATTTTTATCTTTCCCAAAAAATTCGAAATTTTCACTTTATTAATTCTCAAATACCTACCAAAACTAAACATTTATCAAAAAATATTATTCTACATTTTCTGTTGGAAATTGAATTCTCCACAATTTTGTTTTTTTCACATTTTGTCATGAATCTACTCATTACCAAGATATTTTCAAAAAACAAAATCCAAAATCTTGTTCTTCTAAAAAAAACATACATTATCCATGTCAACTGCTTGCTCCAGGAAATGTTGATAATCCAGTATTCCAGGGAATATGGTGCCATTGGTAGTTTCCACGGGGGCATAAAATTTATGCGAGAATACCTGCGTTGAATTATGCAAATGATCAAATTGAATCAAATCCGGATATTTCAAACGGTTAAGGTATTTCGTCTGTCTCCAGGGGGCAAAACTGAAGGGGAGTCTCACTGTTCCCGAGCGCTGATTCAATCTCTGAACGCGAAAATTTTCAATTTTCAAGTAGCCACTTCAGAGCGCATTTCAACATTCCTCGAATATCAATTTTTTTAACCAGATTAATTCAATTTTTCACATCGCTTACGAGTGTCAAATTATTTTTATTCGGTGTTTTTCTAATTATTCAAACAATATTAAAATGCATCAGAGACATGGCAATGCCGCATGGATCATTCCTATGATTTTTTTGAGTTGGTAAACCTGTGGACAGTTTTTTCTCTCTCTCAGCTCCATGGTCTAACCTATACCTTTCCCGTGATGCTCCAATGATTATATTGAAATTCGAATTGCGCGCCACTCATAGTGCAGGCGTAGTTGCCACACGTGAGCCCAAAGAGGATCTTTAGTCAATCCTCTTTGCGTGAGCCTCAACGGATAGAATTTTTCCCGAAACTCATAATTTCCCGTATAATTTTTTAAAATAACTTTATCACGAATTCCAGAAAAATTCAGGAACTCACGCGTACTTTCAGGCAATATTTGATTTATCGCTCACTATTTTTTTTTTCAATAGTACATAATTTTTTTGGGAGATATTAAACTTTCCCTGATTGAAACTGAGGTAACCCGGGCCGTACAGCCTGAGGAGTCACAAAACCATCCAAAATTCATTTTTTTTCTCGAGACCGAGATCGAGAAAAAATTCGAAAAAGTTCCCCATGATGCAGAATACTCTGATAATTCCGCCACGAATTTTTCCATTTTTTGATGTTCCAGCGATTATATTGACATTTGAATTGCACGCCACTCACGGTGAAGGCATTGTTGCCACGTGAGCCTCGACGGATAGAATTCCCGAAACTCATAATTTCCCGTATCATTTTTCAAATAACTTTATCACGAAATCCAGCAATACTTTTATTCTATTTCTATATTACTTTCAATTTTATTTTCAATACTTCATTATATTTTTGAGAGATATTAAACTTTCCCTGATTGAAATTGAGATAACCCGGGCCGTACAACCTGAGGAGTCACAAAACCATCCAAAATTCATTTTTTTTCTCGAGACCGAGATGGAGAAAAAATTCGAAAAAATTGCCCATGATGCAGAATACTCTGATAATTCCGCCACGAATTTTTCCATTTTTTGATGTTCCAGCGATTATATTGACATTTGAATTGCGCGCCACTTACGGTGAAGACATTGTTGCCACGTGAGCCTCGACGGATAGAATCCCGAAACTCATAATTTCTCGTATCATTTTTCAAATAACTTTATCACGAAATCCAGCAATACTTTTATTCTATTTCTATATTACTTTCAATTTTATTTTCAATACTTCATTATATTTTTGAGAGATATTAAACTTTCCCTGATTGAAATTGAGGTAACCCGGGCCGTACAGCCTGAGTAGTCACGAAACCATCCAAAATTAATTTTTTTTCTTGAGACCGAGATGGAGAAAAAATTCGAAAAAATTCCCCGCGAGGCGGCAAGCTCAGATATATCCCCCATGAATTTTGCAATGATTTTTCATGATCTTGACTTATCACACGAAATACCTTAAATCCACGGACTATTCCACTTATTCCATCAAAATTATCACTTACAACATGAACCAGTTGAAGTTCTGGTGCCGATAACACGGATGTTGCTGCGAGGAGCATGAGGAAACTCACTTTCCACATTTTTATGCAGAACTAACAATGAGACGTTTCGATTGATCGCTTGATAGTTTTCCTATGATGAACTCATACTGAAAAAAATTTTGCTCACGTAACTCGTTTCATTCATGACAAGTGTTTTATCTTTGAAATACTCATGTAACCGGATTTTTTTGGTATTCTGGGAAGGTGAAGTCTAATTAATAATCAATTATTCACTAATTAACCATGATTAATTATTTATATTACTACGAATTAATTTGAATCAATTGCTTTTTCGCATTTATATAATTCTCATTAATTCAACAATTAAATGACCAACTGACTAGTCAACTAATTAATTGATTAACATTGGTCAATTAGTGATGATTAATTGCTGTTAATCGGTACTAATGATAACAACATAATTAATTATGAATATTGATTGATGATAATTCACGGACGAAAAAATTTAATAGAAAAATCTACCGAATTCGTTAGGAAATTCTATTGAATTTCTATTGAAATGTTCTATTAGTTTTTGGCCGATTCTATTGTAATGTTCAATAGAAAATATTCAGTAGAAAAAGTCAACAGAATTCAATTTTTTTGTGTAACTTATTCTATTGAGATTTTTTCTATCGAATGTCCTCGGCTCAAATTTTCTAAGTTTTTTCGTTTCATTTTCTTGATGAGAAGAAAACAAAAATAGAATGAAAAAAACTCGGAAAATTTGAGTCGAGCAAATTCTATAGGAAATGTATGAAAAGAATAAGTTATACAGAAAAATCGATTTTGTTGACTTTTTCTCTTGAATGTTTTCTATTGAGCATGTCAATAAAATCAGCCAAAAACTAATAGAAAGTTTAATAGAATTTTCTAACGAATGCGATAGGTTTTTCTCAACTCCGAATTAAAATTTATGAATTTAGTTTTTATTTCTACCCTTTGATTTTCATTAAATTAATTAATTAAGTAGTTATTTAATAAATACCGGTGTCAGAGTTTGAATTCAACTGTGCCACTCCTATCCTATGTGATATCTTGATAACGTTGAGACACTCTGCAACATCATCATCATTACACGGAAAAAAAATTTTTCCTTCTTATCAGAATGGGGAAACAAACGGTTTAAAGTCTTGTCACATCACTCCTCCACCAGTCTTAATTATGTTTTTAGATTAAACATGAGGTTTTATTACCTTTGTGACGGTATTCGTGGATTACTCTTCAATTGCGGCAACAGTGCCGACAGAACAGCAATTTGTCATGTGGGGTGACGACCACGTGACACGTATAAGGCGGGGATGGAGGGCGATCCAGGGGAAAGACATTCAAGGGCCGCAAGGGTCAACTATTGGTCGCAAGGGTCACAAGGGTCAAATTTCGACCAGATGCGAACGAGATGAAGAAAATGATGAGAACAATAGTACATTTGTTCCCCCAAGTATGATAGAATCCGAACAGAGGAGGGATTAGCAGATCATTTAAAGGCCACCATACACGGACGTTCGGGGTACGCGGACCAGCCGAAATTTGAATCATTTTGCACGCGACAAAATGACGACTTTTTGACTATAATTCGATGGTGATGGAATATAGTCAGAAGAATTATATTTTTCTCTCAGTGTAGTGTATTATATTGCAATTCATTCATTTTCTTCTTTCTTTTGACGTGGATACGTCTACGGTTTCAATATGGGGGTTATTTTGGGAAACGGTCCTTATGTGCAGCGCCCTCTATCGGAATTCTAGAAAATTCTAGACATTTCGAGAGAATTCAAGGAGTTTGCAGGAAATTCGGAAAAGAAGGAAAGACCATGGACGTATCGAAGATACAGCCGCCTGTAATTTTTTGTAAATAGTCGTTAATGACTAAATTTAATTGGCTCTATAAAAAAGGTTATGACAAAAATTTTCTATCTCTTTTAGATTTCGAGCTATTCGTCAAACACTGACCAATAGTCAAAATCGGTTTAACCCGGTTTACCGCTTCGCTACTGAAATGCTTCATTCATTTAGAAATAAATAAAGAAATTTTTAATCCAACTCTGTGAAGAACATTCTGGGCAGAAATAGACCGTCCTCGTGTGATACGAGAATCTGCAAGTGTGCAAAACAGTCAGCAACGAATGATGAACAATTAACAATGAATATCATTTTCGTTATCTTCAGCAGATGTTTTATCGTTTCTTAAGGAAATTAAATGTTGAATTGGGTAGTTTGACACCGCACGTTCCTGACGTCTGGCAACACTCCGCTCAAGTGACTACTCGGACCGAATTTGCGAGATCACATGGAACACATGTGCAGTGTTGCCAATTGAATAGAAATTGGCATTGAATAAAACATTGTTCACAAATTCATTGCAGAAATTCTCGAAAATAGTAACTGTTAACCGGATAAGAGCCAATCATTACCACCTTGCAGCCTCCTTAGAAAGGGTTGGAATAATCAGTGATATAAGCTGTTCTTGTGGAGAAGAAGCTCAAGATTTTGAACATGTCCTATGGCATTGTTCAAAGTACAGCCAGCAACGATTAGAACTACTAAATAAATTAGCAAAAACTAACTGCTCACGGCCCTACACCGCGAAAAAAATCGCGAATCGAACTGACTACAAATATATAGAAGAAATATGTAAGTATTTAAAAAATTGTAATGTACTAATTCAAGTGTATGGAAAAAAACATGTAACATACTGACAGTGTAAGTAACCCATATTACGGGTTCCAATACTTTAAATAAATAGTATAAAAAAATATTTAAAAACATTTTTGAAAAAATGTATTCAACAATGAAAAATCCGAAAAAGTACCGGGATGATAAGATTCTCGACAAAACTGAAATCTCACGTGAAAAAAAGTTACTGATTTGAACGAAGCACTTGGGCATCAATTTTCCAAGTTGTTTCCACGCGGATTCTGTAATGCAAAAAAAAAACTTGGAAAGTTTGTGCCCAATAATTCTAATAGAAAGCATCTCAAGGAAAAAATTCGAACAGACATTCAAAATATATTGACTTTTTCCTATTAAATATGCAACAGAATCGGCACAAAAAACACGTTGAATTTTTCAATAGAAATCCTATAGAAACCCCCTAGAATTCCTCTAGAATTCCAATAAAATTTTCTAGCGAATTCGCTAGGTTTTCTATGGAATTTCTTCATACGCGGGAGTATATATCGCTCCCGTAAACGCAATGTATTAAATTTCATTAAAAGAAAAATCGTTTTCTCGAAAAATGTTTAGAAACTAAAGTTGATGTTGCGCTTAAAAAATACTCTTGGTCTATTCTATGAACTTTGAAGAGGATTTTCTCCCGAAAAAATTTAATAGAAAAACCTAGGGAATTCGTTAGAAAATTCTATTGGATTTCTATTGAACTTATTAGTCTTTGAAAAACTCAATAGAATTCGATTTTTCTAAATAACTTATTCTGTTCAGATATTTTCTATAGAATTTCATCGGCTCAAATTTTCCCATTTTTTCACTCTATTTTCCCTTTGTTCTCGTCAAGAAAATCAAAGAAAAAAATTGGAAAATTTGAGCCGAGGAAATTCTATAGAAAATATCAATTGAATGAGTTATATCGAAAAATCTAATTCTATTGATTTTTTCTATTGAATACTTTCGATTCAAAATTTTACTAGAATTGGCCAAAAACTGATAGAAATTTGAATAAAAATCGAATAGAATTTTCCAACGAATTCACTTCTTCTGTCAAATTTTTTCATCCGTATCCGTAATTTGATAGAGTCCTGAGCCATGTACTCTCGATAAATCAAATGCCTATCTGTATAATGGATGAAATTCCGACGAAATCTCTAAGTGTCTGAAGCAGTCGTAAACCTAAACGCTAATTGTTACCCTAATTAACAAATGACATTCCTACAATCCCTTTTACGACCACAAATTTCTCGTAAAACCAAAAATTATTGTTATCACAATAGAAGAATGTTATCGCACATTTTCTAGCCACCATTCACTCGTGATTCCCACGTGTTTCGTCGCTGTTGTTCTTATTGGCTATAACACTCGGCGCACATCTCAACACGAGACATTAGTTGGAATCCGTCATCAGGTAGGTCCGGGTCTCAATGAATCTCCAACTCGCTTGATCAATCCCCAGTCACATCTCTCCGAAATATTCCCTCGTTCTATTCTATTTCGCGGGAATATTCTCTGAATTCGGCATCATGCTTTCACCACCACATGATGGCGAAATTTACAGGTGTGTTTTTTACTATTCAATTACTCATAGAAAACAAAATAAATAAACAATAAAAAAACACTAAAGATTGAAGAAATGTAAAAATATTCTAAAGCATAAGAAAGAAAAAAAAGAATGGAAAATGAATAAAAAAATATTCAACAGCTCCTGATTTTCCAGATTTCTTTGACATTAAATTCATCAATTAAATTTAATATTCCGATGCACGTGGAGTTTGAGAATTCTTGGGGCGACAACTGAAGAATTCAATCATTCAGGTGAGTAAATCATTCCATAAAATATTGAATTCCTTTTTGTTTGTAGTAAAAATGCATATGGTTACCTTCGAAAACTAATCACAAGCGTTTACGGGAATTATGCTCACTCGTCAATAAATATTCGCGATAATTTTGACGCGAGAATTAATGTGAATAAACATTTGTCGCTTAAAAATGTCGAAAAACTTGTCGAGTTGCCGTTTTGTCAGTCCATTTGGATTGTTTCACTAATGGCTGGACTGCTCTATCGTAGATTCTATCAGCTGTGATTATCGAATTTTGAGTGTAGTGTTCTGAGAAGGATTGGCCAGTACAAACGCGCCCGGGATTTCAGGTAGTTAAACTGTGGACATTTGAAACGATAATATACACGGAGAGAATTTCCTCAGAAACAATATTTAAAAAATCCATGTGATCTTATAGAAACCAATAGTTATAAATATAACTATACCTAGAGCAGAGTGGGGCAAAATGAAACAGTCAAAAAACGACTATTTGACGCAATTCAAGCAAAAAACATTTTCTTATCAACTTTTTTTTATCAACTTTTTTTATTATTGGGAGTACTGATGGGAATAATAATTTTCTATTCGGTAGAAAAGAACATGCGGTGCGAAAAAATCAGTGAAATTCGAAAGCCCTATTAGCGTAGCGACTACCTCCACAGATGAATCCCACTCCCCTGTTAGATTAGGCCCAACGGGGAAAATTTCAGTCTACCGGCTATGAAAAATTCTAGTGCTGTGTAAATAAAATTTTTGGTTGTTCTAGTAAAATTTATAAATTTTTGGTAAAATTCCTGGGGATTTTAAAAAAATTTCCACCCATTCAAGATAAATTCACGTGTGGCGCAAAAAAATATAAAACGAAATACTGGAAAATTATAAAACGAAAATTTCATTGAATGACAGAATTTGTTCTCAAGGTATTGCGATTTTTTTACGTTGAAGTTGTTTTTTTCATTAATTCACGGAAGAAACTAGATAGATCATTAATCTCTCCTATAAATTACCGATGATAGTTGATTTACGGTGCGTTATATGACGACCTGTCAATATATGAATAATAGCAGATAAATTTTCTAGGGTGAACGATGTTTATTTCTATTTCCAGGAGTTTTCAAGATATATTTCAGATATCATGACAGCTGTATTACAGGCATTCCTTCTTCAAGTCATTAGTTTAATCGCCGTGAGGGCAGCCCCAGTATTCGATCTAAAATACGTCACGGCGGTAAGTTTCTCATATTCATAATAAATGAATTCAATTTGAGACTTTCGAAAATCTTAAATTGAGGATGAAAACTGTAGTGCCGCGACGAATCTAAAGGTAGAAATATTTTGAAAAATTGAAAAAAAAGCATTCGATAGGAAATTCAATTCGATTTCTGTTGAATTTCTATAAACAATTCCATTAGTCTTTGGCCGATTCTTTTACTGCGTTTTTCTCTTATAGAAAATGCCCAATGGAAACTGCTTTATAGAAAAATTTAGTAGAATTTCATCTTTCTATACAATTTTTTATAATTCAGTCATAATGATTCATTTATATTCAAACATGTTATAAAAATTCCTCTACTTGATTTTTAAAAATTTTTTTCGGTTCTTTTTTCTTCTCTTTTCATAAAAAAAATCAAACAATAAACCTTGGAAAATGTGAACGGAGGAATTCAATTACAGAAAATATATCAACAGAACAATTTGAACAGAAAAATCGAATTTTGTGGATTTTTTCTATAAAACATTTTCTATTGAACATTTCTATGGAAAGAAGACGCGCAGATAGGCTTCGAATTTTTTTAAGGGAGTCATCTAAAAAGTATAAAAATAGAAATCCAATAGAATTTTCTAGCCAATTCGCTAGGTTTTTCTATGAAATTTTCCCTATATGATTGTAAAATAATCCAAGAACATCACGCACGAAAAAAGTTGACAGAAAAACCTATCGAATTCATTAGAAAATTCTATTAAATTTATATTAAACTTTCCATTAGTTTTTGGCCGATTCTATTGACATGTTCAATAGAAACCATTCAATAGAAAAAGTCAACAGAATTCGATTTTTCTATATAACTTATTCTTTTCATATATTTTCTATAGAATTTGCTCGACTCAAATTTTCAAAGTATTTTTCATTCTACTTTTTTTTTCTTCTCATCGAAACGAAAAAACTTGGAAAATTTGAGCCGAGGAAATTCTACAGAAAATATCACAATAGAATAAGTTATACAGAACAATTGAATTCTATAGACTTTTTCTACTGAATATTTTCTATTGAACATTTTAATAGAATCGGCCAAAAACTAATAGAACATTTCAATAGAAATTCAATAGAATTTTCTAACGAATTCGATAGGTTTTTCTATTAAATTTTTTCGTCCGTGATCTCGTCCTTGAAAACATAAAAAATTAAATTAATCACTAGTTTCTGTTTCAAGGTGTTTCGCCATGGAGCTCGCGCCCCTGATACCAACGGTGCTGAAAGGTTCCCGAATGATCCCTACCTGCATGATGATTTCTTCCCGCAAGGGGTGGGAGGATTGACCAACGTAATTATCTCAATTCACCTAAAAAAACCTTAAGAGAAGTCTATAAAAATATAGACCGTCAATTCATGATCAATTATTTTAAAGGCCCTTCAAATATTACGTCACATATTTTTTTTACATT
This sequence comes from Diachasma alloeum, assembly GCF_001412515.2. Lineage (NCBI taxonomy): Eukaryota > Metazoa > Arthropoda > Insecta > Hymenoptera > Braconidae > Diachasma > Diachasma alloeum. The sequence goes on from NW_021680507.1 coordinate 737,725, forward strand.
TTAGACTTGCCCCCTCCCCGCCTCTGTTATGGCGAATTTTTTTACGTTCTTCATAAAATTGAGTTTAAAAAATAAAAATAATAAAAGAAGGTAAATAACTACTCAACTGACCACATCAGCCTTGTTGATTAGATGAACAATTAAATCTCTATGTAATGTTTCGAATCTGCGTAAAAAACTAATAGAATTTTAACGAGAATTCTCCAGAATTGTAATAGAATCCCCATAAAATTTTCTATCGAATTCGCTAAGGTTTTCTCTAGAATTTTTCATACGTGCAATGACTCCAGGACGGCAAAAAACGCGAGTACGAGCTCGGACAATTGATTAGAACCCTCTACGGAGGCTTACTAGGAGATATTTACTTTCCATCGTCTGTCGTGGCTCGCAGTACTGATTACGAGAGAACGAAAATGTCCCTGCAACTAGTTCTAGCTGGAATATTCCCTCCAGTCAAGGCTCAACAGTGGAACCCTAACCTGAACTGGCAACCGATGATCGCTAATTACGTACCGAGTAATGAGGACGTCCTCATGATCCCTGAGGAGTGTCCGCAGTGAGTTTTCTGTTCGATTATTATGTAACCCATGATTATCAATTATCCATCATTATCAATCGTGATTATCAGCGCAGACCATTTTTGTAGAGAAGAAAATTTTTTTTAATTGCAGAGGAAGAAGTACTTTCCTTATGAAAAATAGATTTTACCGTCTCATTTCAATTGTGGAAACACGAATAAATAATAATATTTAGTCAGCCCAAACAATTAATTTCAAATGACTATGTCGTTTAACTCTAGTCCGGTCATTAAACGCGCCCCTGTGACTTGGTCACTTCCGCGGGGATTCCCCGCCGTGTTATTTAGACTTCAGTGTTGCCGATTCACTCTACACCGCCCGGGCGCGTTTAGCGAGTTTCCGGCAACGTCGCGTCGTGGGCAATTTCATTTAACCCTCGATCGGTCGCGTCATGGCACGAGCGCCGTTCTGTCGCGATTTTTATTTTTTACGCTGAAACGTTGTTGAGAAAAAATCTGAAAAAATTGGAATTCCTACTTTCCACCATGTCAAACATTTCAACAATTTTTGTTCTGTGCATCTTTGCACCGATCAAAAATTAAAATTCCTTAAAAATTCGACTCGGTCAAAATCTCTGTGTTTAACCTCTAAATGTCAAATTTTCGCACCGAATGGAAATCAATTTTTGAATAATGTTTTCACTTCTCGTTTTATACTGATATTAGTTGTTAGTTGGAAGTTCAAAGTTACTCGTTTAATCATAAATACATCATTTTTCTGAACTTTTTTTTCCTCAGAATGGTAACATACACGGAACAGCGCAGCGCTCATTACGCGACCAGATACGTTTGGTGGAGAGGTGCAACCACTCGAGGGTTAACATGGGAAAAAATAATTCATCTGTCTAAATAATTTGTTTTCTTCAGGAATTTTGGGAAATATGTTGTTCTAAAAACTACTATAATTTTTTAGACACTTCAATTCGCAAATCCAAATTTTTTTGAATTTTTTTTGTTAGCCAGTCAATTATAATTGAAGAAAAACGATGCGCGGCGGGGTTTCCCTCATAGAGTGACCAATCTAGGGTTAATTAATCATCGAAATCTGTCAAAATAAATTCTTTAAATCATCTCTAAATCTTTCCAGATATTTGGAAGAATTCCAGAGAGTAAAAAAACTACCGGAAGTGCAGGAGAGGTTGAATGAATTCAGCGGCTTGCTTAAGAATTTGTCAGATTGGACGGGGAAGAATATGAGCATTCCCAATGACATGTTCAACCTTTATCACGCCCTGATGTCGGAATCATCGATGGGTCTTGCACTTCCTCAATGGGCGAATCATATCTTCCCTGAGGGTCTGTTGTTGAACGGGACTATTCTGGAGTACGATATCGTCAGTTACAATGAGAAACTGAAGAGACTCAATGGAGGTACAACTGATGATTGATTTCATCTATAGTATATTATGTTACTAGTGCGTAAACGTGACGCATTTTATTTTTTGTGATAGCTTCCAAGTCCACCGTTCGGAAAAGTAGTGGAGGTAAAGTGGTTGTTTTTGTTCACGAGTGCGTAAAGTTCAAGAGCGTGGGTAAAGTGAATGTTGAATGCGTAAAGTGAAGCTTTACGCACGAAAAATCAATTTACGCACGCTCGTAAACTTTACGCACGGCATGCGGAAAACAACAGAAAAGTGCACTTGTCAGCCAGCTATCACAAAAAAGTATTTTTTAACTCGTGAGAGATGCGTAGCAATCGCCGATGGAGAGAAATGCCCTCCCAAGGGTCAAAAAAAACTTTTCCTATGAGTGTCTTTCTAGATCAGTATATTGTGTTACTAGCGCGAAAAGTTGCATTTTTCGCATGCACACGTAACACATCCATTTTTGTGATACCTACCGAGTTCACTGTTCGGAATGATAGTGGGGTAAAGTGCTTGTTTTTATGCACGAGTGCGGAAAGATTAACAGCGTGCGTAAAGTGAATTTCGAGTGCGTAAAGCGAAGCTTTTTGCACGAGAGGTTACTTTACATGTCAGATTAACATGTTAAAATTAACTTTACACGCACTAAACCGTTCCGAAAAGTGCATTTTTTAGGCATGTGTCACAAAAAATAGAGATAGCATCATTCTGTCATTTGATTTCTACCAGAATTGTCACACGAAATCTAACACAATTGATTGAAGAAGAAATATAATTCAATTGAACAAAATAATATGAAAAGACAAATGATATAGGGGACGATGAAGTAAAATGGACACTTCCGACTTTTTTTTGAATATTCGTAGCTTAGAAACAGATTTATCAATTGAGCTCAGTCTAAGCTCATCACAAAGAGGAATCATTGTTCTTTCTATTGAAAAATAAAATTATTCCATTTCATGAACAATTCAACAGGTCATGAACATTTCAAAAAAAGTCAAGAGTCCATTTTACCTCACCCTCCCCTAATGATGTGCAAATAGTATATTTTGATACGAGTCCGTAAAAATGTTTTTAACGCACTCGTATCGAACTCGCACTCGCATTCGGCGAGCGCGACCCTCCCAAGGGTCAAAAACACTTTTCCGACGACTGTTGTCGAACCCTATTTTTCATCACAATTTGTAGAAAGTGCGATTATGCGCACACGGAGCGTGCGTAAAATTTCACATTACGTCCACGTGATGAAAATGCCCATTCGAAAGCATATTGTTAATTTTTTAGTAAAAATAGCTACCCTATACAAAGACAAAAGCAATTTCCCACTTGTTCATGTTATTCATTTGAACATTCATTAGTCTCTAAAAATAATTTTGGTATATTTTCTAATCACACAGGTATGCTCCTGAAGTATATTACAGAGACTATGGAGAGTGTTATCAACGGCGCCAACAAAAGAAAAATTTCCCTGCTCAGTGGCCACGAGACGAATGTTGCTGCCCTCCTCAAAACACTTGGGATTTACTATCCCCACGTTCCCGAATACTCCAGTGCTATATTCGTCGAGTTACTTGACGGTGGCGGGGAGTATTACGTCAGGGTAAGTGAAATAAATTCTCTCGGTTAGAAATAATGTCCTATAATAAGAACGCAATTTCATTTATAACAAGTACTTTTAATCGCGAGTCACTAGAAAAGGTGCTGACGGTGTCCCAGTTATCGCCACTAATTTTCTGTGTCTTTAATGAGGGTCATATAATTGTATTTATTCATAATTCGTTAAATCAACGCACTCAGTAAAAGCTAATACTCGTTTTTATCTGTGGGATTGGTATTTACCTAAATGAATGATTAGATAAATTAATATTTGAGAAGTAGGAAACCTCCGCTGTGTGCCACTTTCTGCCCCTTCGGAACGTCACGTTCCAGTTATTGCCACCACTCGGTGCCAGTTTACGGCAGATGGAAAATAATAAGATGCAGCGGTGATACACGGAGAGAAATTTTCTAGAAAAATTGTAGTACGAGTACTGGAAAAAATTACAATTCACCGGCTGTGAAAAATTCTAGTACTGTTAAGGTAAAATTTCTTGGTATTTCTGGTAAAATTTCTGGGGATTTCTGTGAAATTTTCACAGAAATACGGGGAAAAATTCACGTTTTCTCCAATAAAATTTCTAGTGCCGGCACTAGAATTTTTTCCTGGCCGTCACTTTGCGCCTCTTTTCCCGTGCTAGCACTAGAATTTTTCTAAAAAATTTCTCTCCGTGTATTATCGAATAATAATGGCCAAACGATACTAGATCATCTGTAAAACGTCAAGAAATTTTGAAGATGACAAGGGTTTCCATTCCTTATTATGAATATACCAGAGGGGGCTAAGAAGCCCTAAGAATTTCAAGTTTCAAATTAATACTTTTGAAAAACTTATTTGAAGACCTTTGAAATCTCAAAATAAGGTACTATTTTTTGTGTAGTGTCAAAGATCTTAAATACGAGTGGCAGAAGTAGAAACATGAGTAATTGGGGGGGTCCCAGTACGCGCCACTTTTTGGCATTTTCTTACCAAATTTCCAATGTTTGTAACTATGCCCTTAATTTTGTTTACTCTTCCTATGTAAATTTGAAATTTTATCCATTAAAAAATCGCCGAGGCTGTCAGAAATTGGGCCGGTGGCAGTTACTGGGACATCGACGGTATTTCAATCGAACTAATTCATGTTTCAGGTTCGATATTACCTGGGGATTCCCCCTCGTGTCATCGAAAAGGCCATTCCCGGATGTGACTCTCCCTGCCCCCTCGCGGAATTTATGAATCTGTTGGCCGGAGTCATACCCACAGACGAGGACATGGTCTGCCCGAGGAAGAAATAACGAATCAAGTGATTACAATGATAATGGCAGCGTCACTGGTCTCAAACAGAGAGAACTAAATCAGTAGCGAAGTGATCAAACGGTTTAAGTCAATTTAGTTTTTAGTTGAGTTTTCCAGAAATATTTCCGAATTTAAGGGAGATAGCGAATTTTTCATAATAACTTTTTTTGTAGAGCGAATTGAGTGCTACTAAAAAGACTATGAGAAAAATTTTGCTATCGCCCTCAGATTTCGAGATATTTATTGAAAACTGGCCGATAGCCAAAATCGGCTAGAACCGTTTGACCACTTCGCTAATGACATCATCTGCAGTCCGATCAACCACAGTTCAATCATGCAATCAAATTATTGTTGTACAAATGTATGACGGGGCGCAAATAAATCATGATAATCAAATTCTGCATTCGAATATTTTATAATCTACGGAAATATGTTCGCTGCAGGAAGTGAATATTTTGTGATAAAAATATCGTTAAAACTACATTAGGTGATGGTGACCGTCAAATTTTCCTATCTCTTCATGCGAACATATTCTTCCCTGATATTTTTGCGGAGATATAAAGCAACCGCACGAGGCATTTTTATTTTCATTTTTGTGAATTGAAAAAGTGAAGTTCGTTAAAATGTTGACGTTCATCGTTCTATTTTTTAGTTCGGTTGTGGCTATTCAGTCTGAACGGGTAAAATAGTCTTTGCAATTTGTGGAAATGTTTTTTATTCACATTCTAAACTGAATAACTCTTTGATTTTCAAGTAATTAAATGTAGTTGAGGTGTGAATAATGAATAATGAAGGATCGAAAAAATTATACTGATGATTCCGCAAATGTCTCGAAAACAAGTGGATTTCGAAGGAATATCATCAAACATTTTCTGAAGAGAAATAAATTTTCTACGGAAAAATAAAATTAATTGATTAAAGATTAATTTTAATAATTAATTTAATTCTTTCCAATAAAAGCATCAAAATGGTTTTCTCTCAAAAAAACTATTAGTTCTCCACATATAATCTCACTTATTTTATAAATAATGAAATTTTCTTTTCTTTTCTCTGGTTTTTCTGTTAGTATAATTCTTCTTTCTATTTTCTTTTCTTTTCTATCCTATATTTATAAGCTGTATAAACTTGTAAAGTTTCATGCTAAAATAAAAAAAAAAATACTGAAATAATAAAATCAGTAGCGAAATGATAAAAGCATTTAAGTTGACTCAGCTTTTAGCTCAGTTTTCGGAAAATATCTCCGAATTTAAGGGAGATAGCGAAATTTTTGTAATAACCTTTTTTTTACCTCTCAAATCGCGCTACAAAAAAGGTTCCAACAAGCATTTTTCAATCTGCCTTAGATCATGAGATATTCAATGAAAAATGACGAATACTCGAAATTGACCTGAACCGTTTTACCGCTTCGCAACTGAAATGTTATTTAATGGTAAAAATTGATGAGAAAAATGAATAAATATTGTCATTAGCTGCATGATCGCATGACAGATGAGGAAATCCAATCGGTGTTCCATGTGCCACGAGATCAAGGTGCTGAAAACAAACAAGAAATGCAACACTTATTAACGCGTTCAGATTTTCATCACCAAAATGGAATTAATAATTTCAGTGCCGGATTACGAAGTTGTTCCGATTCAAACCTTGCTCCGGAAGAATAACGAACGTGCCGATAGAATAACGATGATAATGAGCAATGAACATATTGACGCCTATTTGGACCCTACGGAGGGATTTTTAGTTGGAGAAACAACACCGGTTCTTTTGGCGAAACCTAACAAAAAGTTTGCATCTGGAGTGGAGTACATCCCAGTGAAAAATGTGAATATAACAAGTAGATTATTGATTAATTAATGATTCGTCTGAAGGGAATGAATGGATTGTACAAGACATTTTTTCATTCAAAGTGGCATTTTTTTATTATTTAAACTAGGGGGCTACGCCCCCTGCTCACTCTGCTCGCCAACCCCCATATGACCCCCACAATCCGTACTCTGACCCTTGTGACCCTTAATGTGAGCTCCGTGACCATTAATCTAACCTATATGACCCTTAATCTGACACCTGCAAACCTTAATCTGACCCTCGCGATCCTTAATCGAACCCATATGACCGTTAATCTAACCCTTGTGACCCTTAATTTGACCCTCGTGACCATTAATCTGACCCTTGCGAACTTTAATCTGACCCTCGCGATCCTTAATCGAACCCATATGACCGTTAATCTAACCCTTGTGACCCTTAATTTGACCCTCGTGACCATTAATCTGACCCTTGCGAACTTTAATCTGACCCTCGCGATCCTTAATCGAACCCATATGACCGTTAATCTAACCCTTGTGACCCTTAATTTGACCCTCGTGACCATTAATCTGACCCTTGCGAACTTTAATCTGACCCTCGCGATCCTTAATCGAACCCATATGACCGTTAATCTAACCCTTGTGACCCTTAATTTGACCCTCGTGACCATTAATCTGACCCTTGCGAACTTTAATCTGACCCTCGCGATCCTTAATCGAACCCATATGACCGTTAATCTAACCCTTGTGGCCCTTAATTTGACCCTCGTGACCATTAATCTGACCCATATCGAACCCATTGCGAACTTTAATCTAACCCTCACGAACCTTAATCTAACCCATAACCATAATAACAATCTGACTTGTAATCTGACCCTTAATCTAACCCTTGTGACCTTTAATCTGACCCTTGTGACCCTTAATCTGAGCCTCGTGACCTTTAATCTAACCGATATGACCTTTAATCTGACACCTGCAAACCTTAATCTGACCCTCGCGATCCTTAATCGAACCCATATGACCGTTAATCTAACCCTTGTGGCCCTTAATTTGACCCTCGTGACCATTAATCTGACCCATATCGAACCCATTGCGAACTTTAATCTAACCCTCACGAACCTTAATCTAACCCATAACCATAATAACAATCTGACTTGTAATCTGACCCTTAATTTAACACTTGTGACCTTTAATCTGACCCTTGTGACCCTTAATCTGAGCCTCGTGACCATTAATCTAACCGATTTGACCTTTAATCTGACATCTGCGAACCTTAATCTGACCCTCGCGATCCTTATCTAACCCATATGACCTTTAATCTGACCCTTGTGATCCTTAACCTAACCCTTGTGATCCTTATTCTGACCCTCGTGACCTTTAATCTCACCCTTGTGACCTTTAATCGGATCCTCGTGAACATTCTTTTGAGCCTCGTGACCCCTGTTTGACCCTGATGACCCTTAATTGTGGAGTCTTAATTTCGAGTACGGAATTTCAAGAGTAATTTACTAACAGTGAACGATTGGATTTAGGAGAAAATACCACAAGACGTTTTTGGAGCGAATAAAATTTTCTATAAAAAATGGGTTTCAATGTTTGTCACGCGCGAAAAAAATTTAACAGAAAAACCTCGCGAATTCGCTAGACAATTCAATTGGATTTCTATTGAACTTTCTACCAATTTTTGGCCAATTCTATTGAAATGTTTAATAGAAAATACTCCACAGAAAAAGTCAATAGAATTCAATTTTTCTATACAATATTCTATCAAATTTCCTCGACTCAAATCCTCTATTTTTTAAATGTTTTTTGCTTCCAAATGGAAGTTTTATAATCGCTAAAATTCAAATTTTGAATTTTGAATTATTTATTTATAAACGACCAATGTAATTTGAATGACGCTAAATATTTATGATTTCTTTCAAATTTTTCTCACGCAATTTCATTGACAAAGTTGATGATTGAAAATGATTTAATCTGTAGTGTGGTCTGTGCCAAACTGTGAAAGATATTTTGATATCCTTAATTAATTCATTCCCTTTCTGAAGGCATTGGAAAATGTAATGCTCTACAAAAACCCCGCGGACCGTATGAACCTGGTTGTTAAGAAGCAGTTGAATAGGTTCAACATCTATGGGAAGATAAAGGACTACGTGATCCGACCTATCCCGCGGAGATTAAAGCCAGAATCGGCCGGACTCCTCGGGATCCTCTTTGGGGATCCCCAGAATCAGATTCTAAGATTTGGTAGTAGTTATGGCAATGATTCCATTAATGAACTCCATCACATTGTGTACAGTGCTGCTAGCCTGAAAGTCGATCATCCTCAGAATTCCACAGTTCCAAGTAATCCCATGCAACGAAGCCCGAGAGCTTCACGAGAGTCGATAGTACCTTCAGTGATATTTCCAGAGGTATTGGTCGTGATGGATAACAGTTTATTCAAGTACGTATTCCATCTGAAGAGAAAATTTTACAAAAAAAATAATGTAAGGAGCAGACAAAATCGCGAACATCTCGAAAATCGCGAAAATCACGAATGACGCAAAGATCGCGAAAATTACAAATGTCGCGAGCATCACGGAAATCGCGAACGTCACGAGCATCGCGAAAATCGCGAACGTCGCAAAAATCACGAAAGTCGCGAAAATTGCAAACATCACGAAAATTACTAATATCGCGAAAATTCCAAATATCGCAGAAATCGCGAAAATCTAGAATCGTGGTCACCAAAAAATTTATGGTGTGACTGAAATTCTGAAATTGCACGGAAAAGTAGCACAAGATCTTCAAAATTAGAGCACTACATTCGAATTTTTGGGTGGACCATTCGATTTTTTTGATTACCCTGGTTTCATTCCACGGCAAGTATTTAGCACGCGAATTTTTGAAGAAGCTCACACGGAATTGTTTTTCGATCAAATTTTTCCGTACGTTCGGACATAAAAAATTGATATTTTTTATTTTCCACGACATAAAAAAAAGGATTTAATATTACAATAACTTTTTTTTTTTGAAATAGTCAACTTAGATTTAACTTGAATTTTTGTCGACTTAAATTATTACTGTAATTGGGATTATGGTTCCAGGACTCAGGGGAACGACGTGAGCTCTGCAATACTATATTTATTATCATTTTGGAATGCTGTCGATTTACGATATAGATCGATGAGCGATCCCAAAATTCGCTTGAACATCGCAGGACTCATAATTTCCGTGGTAATGAAGGAAATTGATTAATCATTAATAATAATAATCATTAATCGTAAAACGAATGATTAGTCAATAATTTAACAATTCTATAAAATTAAATTAAATAAGTTTGGGAAATGCTAGTGCACATGCAAATAAATTTCATAGAAACGCCTAGCGAATTCGTAAGAAAATTCCATTGGATTTCTATTCAACTTTTTATCAGTTTTCAGCCGATTCTATTTCGCAGCTTATTTGTGCATTTTTGCAACAGAAATGTTCCATTGAAAATTGTCCATAGAAAAAATCGATAGAGTTCAATTTTTCTACTCGACTTATTGTATTGGGACATTTTGTATAAAAATTCTTTGGCTCAAATTTTCTACTTTTTTTTGTTCGATTCTTTTAACCCTCCAGTGGTCGCACCTCTCCACCAAACGTATCTGGTCACGTGATGAGCGCTGCGCCGTCCCGTGTATTTTACCATTTTGAGAAAAAAAAAGTTCAAAAAACGATATATTTATGATTAAACGAGTAACTTTGAACTTTCAACTAACAAATAATATCAGTATAAAACGAGAAAAGTGAAAACATTATTCAAAAATTGATTTCCATTCGGTGCGAAAATTTGACATTTAGAGGTTAAACACAGAGATTTTGACCGAGTCGAATTTTTAAGGAATTTTAATTTTTGATCAGTGCAAAGATGCACAGAACAAAAATTGTTTAAATGTTTGACATGGTGGAAAGTAGGAATTCCAATTTTTTCCGATTTTTTCTCAACAACGTTTCAGCGTAAAAAATAAAAATCGCGACAGAACGGCGCTCGTGCCATGACGCGACCGATCGAGGGTTAATGATAAGAGAAGAAAGATGGAGTAGAAAAACTTGGAAAATTCATGTCGACGAATTCCTATAGAAAAAAGTTTCAGAGATGAAGATTAATGCTACACTTAAGAAATCAATGATTAATCCATCGAGTTATTTCTTCAATTATTAGAAATAGAATTTATTCCAGATGTTAATTTCCAAAATTAAAGCTCCACGGAAATAAAATATACTTCTATTGAGTATATTGTATACTCAATGAATAATTGTCACCTAATATTCTGTTGAAGGAAGAAGGTGGTACTCCTTACATCGACAACTACAAATTCAACTCAACAGACGAATCAATCCAAGTAGAGGCAGACAAAGCTCTGAAGCACATGAGCAAATACTTCTACAATGAGAGCAATCTACCGAATTACGACGCGTCGATAGCTATGACAGGGTAATTCATGAAATTAATTAGTAGAACAACAATAACAATCGAAATTAATTTAATCAATTCATCGACCAGAATTAGTTGATTCGATTTACATTCATTTCATTCTATAATTGGTTGCTTTAATTAATTAGGATCAGTTGAATGAATTGATTGGACATAATTATTGATTTTAATTAATCCTTTTCAAGACATTTTCATGGTGAACAGAACTGTCAAATTTGACTCGAAAAATTGATTTCTCGATTTTGATTCTTAGATCGGATCTTTGCAATATGATAGATTCACCTTTCTTTGAGAATTTTTGTAACAGCGAGACTCGAGGTGAGTTTGAGAAAAAAATAATCAACAGTTCTCTATATTATTTTTTACAAAATCATCTTTTATTTTTAATTTGGTGAATTAAGGATACGCATATCTGGCTGGGGCTTGCAATCGCAGTTCTGTCGACCAAAATACAAAAGCTGTGGGTCTCATTGAGGATAATGGCGGATTTAGTGGGATAATACCTGCCGCACACGAACTGGCGCATTTGTAAGACACTTTGTTAATTGAGTTGATTGATTATTTCAGGAGTTGGTGTTTTGGTTATTTGTTAAACCAATGGGTTTACTCTGCTAAATGAATCGCCCCCTGCTCGCACCACTCACCGACCCCCATCATCTTTAATCTGCCCCTTGTGACTTTTAATCTGACCCTTGAGACCCTCAATTTAATCCCCGTGACCCTTAATCTGAACCTCGTGAGCCTTATTCTGACCCTCATGTCCCTTATTCTGACCCCTGTGACCCTTAATTTGACCTTCATGACCCTGATTGTGAATCTCATAAACATTAGTTTGACACTTGTGACCCTTAATTGTGATGTCCTAATTTCGAGTACAAAATTTTCATCACCAGAAGTCGATTTGGATTTTTATAATATAGAGAGACATTCACTTTAATTTTTTTCAAGTTTAAATCGATAGCCATAATTCAGTAGTGAAGCGGTAAACCGAGTTAAGTCGATTTTGACTATTAGCCAGTTTTTGCTGAATATCTCGGAATCTAAGAGAGATAGCAAAATTGTTCTCATGACTTTTTTTATAACGCTCTATTGGCTCTACAACAAAGGTCATGACAAATATCTTTCTATCTCTTTTAGATTTCGAGATATTCGTCAAAAACTAGCTAATAGTAAAAAACGACTTAACCCGGTTTACCGCTTCGCTACTGAATTGCTCTTATGTGCGAGTTAGTGGTTCAGAACTAAAATTTTGTAAGGAACATCGGAGCAAAATGAGACTCCAAAATACATGCAGTGATGCCGTCGAGATTACATAAAATTTTTGGATAGATCATCACGGTCAGAAAAAACATTGAAAGTTTTGGAATCTTCGCAATATCGAAAAACACGGGATCGGTGCATCTCGTCACGATTTCGGGAGGACATATCTTGCCTGGGTTTCGACTTTTTCGGTTTTCATATCGCCGATATATCATTACGATACGATAACAGAAAAAAACGAAAAAGTCGAGACCCACGCAAAATACGTGCTAAAAAAATCGATGCATCTCGTGACGAGATGCATCGATCCAATGTCTTTCGAGATTGCAACGATTCCAAAACTTTTGATATTTTTTCAGACAGTGATGATCTATCCAAAAAATTTATCGTGTAGTCTCGATGGCATCACTAAATACATGCAACTCGCCGTTTCGCTAGAATTCGCTACGAAATTCTATTACAGCACTTGTGCGTAAAGTGAAATTTTACGCACGCTCCGTGTGAACTACCCTAGTACAAATTCTGACTGAGAGCCACCAAGTGGGCCCTAAACTAACTACTCTTGGGAGCCAACCAATGAAATCACTGGGAGCTAACCAATGATAGGGGTCAACCAATGAGATCACTGGGTTCCTCTTGATCTCATTGGTTGGCCCCCAAGAGTAGTTCGTTTAGAGACCGCTTGATGGCTCTCACATCTACGTTGCGATCGCGAATAAGTGGATTTTTTTCAGACTTGGGGTGCCACATGACGAAGGTGAGTGTGCAAGTGGAAGATACATAATGACGCCCCAAATCCAACATTCTGAGAATAGTTTTCTATGGTCTGATTGTAGTAAGGAAGCTTTTCGCGAATTTTTCAGGTATTCTCCTCAGATTTCGACCTCTGATTTCCCACACACGTTCGTTTGATAAATATTTTTTTTCTACATAGTTCTGAAGATGGAACATGTCTACTCAACGAACCCAAAGCAGTCAGAAAAGCCATGAGGATTCTACCTGGTACAGTTCAATCGCTAGATCAACAGTGTGAGAAAATCTATGGTCGAGGAGTCACCAAGGCCTGTCAGGTGATACCAAAAATCAAAATCCAATCCAATTTTTAAGGTGACCTTGGTGATGAGGGATTTCTGTGAGGAAATGTTTCGGTAGCTTTTGCGTAGAAAATGTTCTCAGTTATGGAAACAATTCTTGTTGGACCGATATCCGACAAGAATGTTGGAAAGAATTCCGTTCTAAACATTTTCTTCTACAAGCCTTGGTTTTTAGAATATGGCAGTAATGTTATAGAAATCGTTAGAAGTGTAGAATCAACTGAAATCGCTAAGAAAGAAATTCTCACCCCTTTACGTCCCTCAAGTACAAATCCCAAGGGGTGAGTAATTTTTAATTAATTAATCTTGCATTGGTGTCCGCCTGAAATTCCTTTGGCAAAAATATTAAATAAATTGGCCCAATTTATATAAAAAAAATTATGAAATATGTATTTTGTATATATTTCTAATATATTCTCTGTAAATTTGGAAAATATATGGAATTGGCCCATATATTTATTAAACTTCTATCGTAAATTCTATGAGGTTTTGGCGAATTTTATTTTATTTTATTTTATTTTTTCGAAAAATTTCGTAGCTTTACTGCGCATTTTTTAAAATAGAAAATGTCCGATAGAAGTATTACTGCACAATGACTTCATACGTTCAACAATTCTTGCACAGGATGACAACATTTGTAGATCCTTGCAATGTCAAGTGCCAGGGCGACAATTTTGTCGAGGAATTGCAGCAGCAGCTGAAGGATCGATATGTGCGCCAGGAAAGGTAGAAAAACTTTTAATATAATTAACGAACTCCTCAACAAACAATTCCTCCCCTAAATCATGAAATTATCTTAATAACGGGAAATTCTGGCAAAATATATCAGCATTTTATTTGTAGGATATGAAATTTGCGGGAGAAAATGTTTTCCAACATTTCGTCACGCACGCAAAAATTTTATAGAAAAACCTATGAATGCGATAGAGAAAATTCTATTAGTTTTTAGCCGATTCTTTTGAATTTCTGGTTCATTGAGCAGAAAAAAAATCAAAAAAGTTTCAAAATTTCGGAAAATTCATATTTTAATAACTCTACAACTGCTGAGATGATTTCGCTGGAATTTCACTTTAGCTTTAGTCATACAAACCTACATCGACTATGACGAAGAGGAATCAATCCCATCATTCCTCCAGGAGAAACAATAGAACTCACGCACGAAAAAATTAATAGAAAAACCTATCGAATTCGTTAGAAAATTCTATTGAATTTCTATTAAATTTTCTATTAGTTTTTGGCTGATTCTATTGGATATTCAATAAGAAAAACTCAATAATTTTCTTCTAGATTTTTTCTATTAGAATTATCGGGCACAAATTTTTTACGTTTTTTCCACTGGATTTTGTTTTGTTTTGCGTTTCAGAAACTGAGTGTAAAACTTAGAAAATTGATGACCAAGCATTCTTATTTGAAAGAAAAAATCTCAAGAGAAAAATTCAAACAAAAATTCGAAATCTATTGACTTTTTCTCATCGAATATCCAATAGAAATCCTAGGGAAACCTCATAGAATTCCTATACAATTCCCCTAGAATTTCCTAGCGAATTAGTTAGGTTTTCTATTGAATTTTTCCATCCGTGTATAACAAGAGAGTTTTTATCTAGTCTAATCAGGAATTCTCGTGCATGATATAGTGGAAAAAATTTTTGCTTCATGAGTTTTTGAAACATGATCTGTCTGGAATTATCCACCGAAAATTGTAATTAAAAAATTCATTGAAAATTGTTTCAAATTGTAATCGTCTTGATCGGGCAATTAAAAGTGTCAAACAATAAAATTAGAGTCAACACTGGAATAAACTCATTAAATTTTCTTTCAGCGTTGCATAAGCGGATTTTGCGTCTCCCTCCAAATCTAACGACGGAACACATACACTACAGTTTATTTAACAAATATTTTCTGTTATTGTATCGTAATACGTCATACAGCGTTGATAATAAAACTGCATCACTGATTAATTGTATTTATTTTCCCTCTCCTAGTACTTTTGATTCCTATTGATACAACTGTCAAGAGTATGAGCGCGTGCAGATAAGCTATCATCTCGCAAGATTGCCTCCGCTCTTAAGCAATAATCCAAGCCCGTTTATCAATTTTCTTGCGCACATATACTATTTGTCCATGTAATGTTGATAATTTCAGCACACTTTTGATGGAAGCACAAAGTCTGAGTGCAGTTTGTGACAGACCGGCATGCGGGAATATTGATAATTCTAGAGTCTTGCAATATTCATTCTTGAAGTATTAATCTCACGAATAATATTCAGTAATAAATACTTTTTTTATTTATTGTCCAGACATTTTTTATTATCGCAATGTTATTCATCACTCGTCCAGCGGTTATTATTTTTCTACTCTCCTTTCACGTCAGTATTGGACTGGAGCTGAAGTTTTTGAATATCGTGAGTAATAAAAATCATTGGCATTCGTTTTCTATTGTTATTTATGCCGGGTTTGAGCACAGCTTTTGTCAAGAGAGACTACTATGAGCGTTAACCCTAGACTGGTCACCATGCGAGGGAATTGCCGCAACACGACGTTTTATTCATCTTGCCATCGACTGGTTGACCGAAAAAATTTGAGCAAAATTCAATTCGTCAATTGAAGTATCTGGAAAATTCTAGTGTTTGTTTTTTCAATATTGTATCCTTAATTCTGGGAGAAAGGTATATTATGTCATCAGGCGATAAGTATTATCTGGCGAATGTGGCATTATAATCACATTCGCCAGATAATGCTTTTATCACCGTGTGACATATGATATTTTATGTCGTTGGGCCCGAAAACCCCGATCTAACCGAGGAAAGCGAGGTTAGAATCGCGGTTTATCGGGCCTAATGACATAATAGTACATTAGAGTACAAGGGCACAAATTTCGTTTTCAACGAATGTGTAGTTTACAAGCCGAGCCGAAGGCGAGGTCTGTACACACATTCGTTGAAAACGAAATTTATTACCGAGTGCTCTATAATATTTTATTTCAAGTCGTGCAGAAGTCGAGTTTTGAGCAGGCTGCGCGAAGCGCAGCGTGCGATACACTCGACTTATTGCACGGCGCGACATAAAAAAAATTATTTCCCACAGGTGAACAATTTTTTCCCGCGTTAAATGAAATTGCCTGTTGCGCGACGTTGCTGGGAACTCGCTAAACGCGCCCGGGAAGTGTAGAGTGGATTCGGCAACGCTGGAACCTAAATAACACGGCGGAACTCTCCCGCGGTGGTGACTAAAGTCGCATTTTCGCATTCGAATGAGATTCCTCATAAATTTTTTTATTAATGCATTCAAACCGAATAGTTTATTCTGCTAAAAGAAGATTACAACAATTATTATTATTAGATAATTTTAATCCGATAAAATTCTTCATCGCCGATTTGAATTCTTTACTTTTTTTATGTATTCTATGAAAATGTGAGGATAGGAATTGAATTTATGGGTTTTGATTCATTATTAGAAAAAATAGATCATTTAAAAATTTTCCCGAGACATTGAAAAATTAAAAATTCTGTTTTCGTGGTGATTTCGTTTCTCTTCCTCTTCTCACTTTCTTCCGTCAGAATTAGATAATAGAAAGAAAATATATTGGTTTTTCTTCATTACTAAAAAAAAAGGTTTTTAAATTTTCAAGATTGAAAAATTGATTTTTTAAATTTATTTGTGATTTTCCTTCCCTACATTTTCCGTATTTTTTGCTTCTGTGAATGGAATACGATCATAGAAATTACGAATGTTAAGCTCCCTTCATTTTTTAAGAAGGAAAAACAATTTGAAAAGACATAGAAAAATAGATTTTCATTTTATCGATACTGATTGACGATGATCGATCTCTCTTTGTAATTTTCTTCTCCGTTTCCACTGAAAAAAGGTCAAAGGGATGTAAAATGTTTATATTCATTTACATTTTCAGATTATTGGTAATAATTAATAGTTAACGAATCTCGTTTGGAATAAATGAATCACTCTATTAGTGTACAAAGGTTTCGCTTTCAAAATTTTTGAAAAAATGTGTGCAGCAACAATTACGAATTAGTGTTTTGAAATTCAACTCCTACACAGCTAATTCATAGCAGTCTCACCTAAATGTGATTGTATGAATTTCAGATTTTCCGTCATGGAGATCGAACTCCCAGTGAAGATCCCTTTGAATCATTTCCGACTAGCCCCTACGTGAATTCAACCTTCTGGCCTCATGGAATTGGACAATTGAACAATGTAACTACTTCAACTTTATCATCAATTCGCTTCACGTCAAACCATCATGATTATTTCGCTCAACTCTCCCGTTTGACGCTTTTGATGACTCCGTGCCACGCTTTAAAGTGTAAAAAAACTAAAGGAGCAATTGCTGTAAGGCTTGCAATTTTTGAATGGTGGATTCAAACAATTGCAAGCGTCCCGCTAAAGGAGTATACACTGAGAAAAAAATGCTTCTGCCAAGAACTCATTTTCTTGGAAGAATTGATTTTTTTCTACGTTTTAATTTTCTCTGTATTCTCGAAATAGTATATTTCGATACAAGTGTGGAAAAGTGTTTTTCATCACGCTGTGTGTGAAGTTACATTTTACGCATGCTCCGCGTGCGCAAAACCCCACTTCCCACACATTGTGATGAAAAATAGGGTTCGATACTCGCGGGAAAAGTGTTTTTAGACTCGTGGGATTATATCACTCGCCTTCGGCTCGTGCTATAAACCTCCCACGGGCCCAAAAACACTTTCCCGCAATCGTATCGAAATATAGGGGAGGGTGGGGCATAACGGCCCCCCTTCAATTGTCAATAACTTGTGAATGACATTGTGAAAATTCCCAGTTTCAACTTCATTTTGAAGACATTTTTTCATTCTTCAAAACGAGCTCTAACTCATCCCAATCGGATTATTGAATCGGAAAATATTGACGATTGAAGGGGGGCCGTTTTGCCCCATCCTCCCCTACTGTTTCGTGAGAAGGCCTGGTAAACCGCGATTCTAACCTCGCTTCGCTCGGTTAGATCGCGGTTTACGGGCCTTCTGACGAAAAATTGCATTCAGCACACGGTCCAAAAGTATTTTCTGACGAATGTGGCTTTATAATTACATTCGTCAGAAAATACTTTGTGGACGTTGTGATGAAAATAAATATTTCGTCACTAGGCCCGAAAACCGCGATTTAACCGAGCGACGCGAGGTTTTCGGGCCTAATGACAAAAAATATTGTTCGACACACGGCCGTGGGAACTTTTCTACCTCATATGATTACAGAACTCGTCTTCGGCTCGTCCTCTAACCTCATATGTTCAGAAAAAAAATAGTGTCCTGAAAGCATTATCTACGCTGTAATTAATTATTGAATTTTAGGTGACCTACTCTAGCTGTATAGGAGTGCGGTCGGTTCTCCCGTGCGCTCCATTCTGTTATGAGCGCGTACTCGGCGAGAGACACTACCGCATCCTAAACCTTCCACGAGTCAAAATCCCATGAGTATCGAACGATATTTTTCATCACAATGAGTGTAAACTTGCGTAAAATTTCACTTTACGTACAAGTGATGAAAAATTAATTTTCTTATAGTACTCTGGGTTTATTTGCCGCTTCTGAACTGCGCACGAACTCAACCAGAATGTGATTATTCATATTAACTTCTGTTTAGAATTTATTTCAAATTTTCACCTTCAAAATTTAACTCTAAGTCTAATTTTAAACCTTGATTGGTCACCACTTGAGGGAAACGGAGCAGTGCGTCATTTTTCTTTAATTGTCATTGACTTTTTCAATTAAAAATGACTTTTTCAATTGAAGCGTCTAAAAAATTATAGTAGTATTAAAACAATAATAATCAGTAATTCCCGGAATTCCTAAAGAACATGAGATACTCCCAACAGATGAATTATTTTTTCTCATGTTCAATGAAATTGCCGTTACGCGGGCAGTGTAGAGTGAATTGGGCAACGCTGAAGCGTAAATAACCCGGCGGTGAATCTCCGCGACAGTGACGAAGTCGTGGGTCGCATGTGGTGACAAGAGAATTAATCCTTATAGAGCTGCAAACTGCATCGATTTGCGTTCACGAAGTGATTGTTGACGTACTAGTGGCTAATTTTTTTTAATCGATAGATATTGATTCGTAGACCAAACTTTCCTCATGGTGTTTTGCATTTCAAGTGAGGCGCATCTAAGAAAAACACTAAAAAAACCTTTCGATAAGGGAATCCCCGCCTCGTGTATTTTACCGTTTCTTGAAAAAAAAAAGTTGGAAAAAATACAGTAGAGGTTTCGTATAAGATACCTCTCTATAAGATACCTCGCGCTCCGAGCGCTTGACGCCTACCCCCACTCTCGGCATTTTTATCGCCTCCCGAATGTTTATGTTTCGTGGGCTTCTTATAAGATACCTATGGCCCCGGTCATTTTTCAACGGGAAGAGAGTAGTTATAAGGATCGGACGGTGTTAAGGGTGCCAAGTGAATTTGGCGATGACCTTGAAAATTGACATTCACCAACAAAGTTATAATTTTTTTAATTAATAGTATTAGACAGATGGTGAACATCGGTGACAATTTTAAAATTTTAGAACTTATGGATATCGAGAAATGAAATAAACGAAATCAGTCTCATACACGGCCTCATGTGGAGTTTTGATTAAATTGAACGTTTCAACCCCCTAGGAACTCAAGAAAAATTTGAAAAAATTTGAAGATATGGGGAATAATGTGTTCAATGTGATGGCGCCAAAAAACACTGGGGTACCGGGGTGAATAGGAGAGATATTTGAACCCGCCGTACCCATTTGATTCGATGCTTTCTCGAGGTTCGTCACACGAAATAGAGGATTTTCCGCATTTATTTTCTCGATGTCTTTCCGGTTGCGGGTTTGAAATTTTGTCGGATGGATGAATACATATTTCTCCAATGATGGAGGGAAAGAAAAATTTTTCTTTGAATCTTTTTTCAAATTCACTTGGCACCCTTAAGGGTCAAACGGGAGGGACGAACGAAGTGTTCATGAGTGTCTAATGACCTTAAGGGGGGTCACACCACTTTTTTCAAGTAATGAAAATATACATCGATTTTTTTTTCACTTTTCCCATCTCAAAATTGTAATTTTTCGTCTGTGATTATTCTCGAGTCTACAACAAACCCCCAACATCAGCTGCCATTCTATCACGCGGGGTTATGTTTAGAGAGTAATAAAGGGAACGCAGACGATACAAATTCGAAACATTAAACACATATAAATTGATTAGTTATCGATATTCATTCAGTAAAAATGAAAATTTCATTGAATTCAGGCGCAACGAGCGAGGTATCTTATTTGAAACCCGCTGATCCCTATTTTTCTCCTCTCTATGGGCGCGCGTAGTGGGGGCATAGGGGTTCCCGGAATTCCGCTCTCCTACTGTCCCTAAGGTATCTTATACGAAGCCTCTACTGTAATTCATTTCTCGCTCATGAGTAATTTTGAACCTTCAATGATTAGAAAATGGGGACATAAAAGAGCAACAGCCGTCAGAAAAAATCGAAATCGAAAAACGGCAGGGATTCCCGCTTTATGTGACCACTTACCGGTTAATCGAACTCGTTTATCTGCCTAGAGAGGAAAGCTACGTGAATACGAATTGGGCGCTTACATCCGTCAGCAGTATAATGAGTTCCTCGGCAAGATATACCATTCCCATGAGATCATCACCCACAGTTCGGATTTCGACAGGATAAAAATGTCTCTACAACTGGTCCTGGCGGGGATGTACCCTCCTGTACCTGAACAGCGGTGGCACCCGACCTTGAATTGGCAGCCAATTGTGTGCGATTACCTGCGTCGAGACGAGGATTTTCTACTGTTTGCGATAGACTGTCCAAAGTTAGTAAATAGTCGAGGGAAAAAACTGAAATAAATCTGCTTCCACGATTTTCATTTTGATGAATCTAAGGGGTTTAACAAAATTTGGAGAGTAGATTCTTCGTACACCGAAAGAAAACAAAAACATTTTCTCCAACAAGTCTTGCTTGCATAAAAAAAATCCGAAGTTGACAATTACAAAAAATATATAGAATTGGGGACTGCCCTGAAATAAATTTTTTTGTCTCCAAAATAAATTTAGTTCTGCCAAAAAAAATTATTTTTTGTGCATGTAAGGACTGTCATCTCTAGCACTACTTCTTCGGTATTCGATACTCATCTAGGTATTTTTGTAAGAAATAAGAAATTATTAATTTTTAAATAAAATCATAATGATGATATGATAACAATTTTTTAACTTATGGACAAAATATTTCTTGACGAACTTCTCTTCATAAGCGATATTTTCGTAATACCTGCCTGAAAAGTTCACTTCTGAAAAGTTCTCGGTGTAGCGGACAATCTGCTCTAGGCAGTTGAAACATTCCGATAAAATAGAAAATAATGCAAGTTACAGTTAGTTAACATTCTCCACTACGGAATTGTAACAATTTTTTTAGGCATACAAAAGAGTTTGAAGCTGTCTTAGCTCTCCCCGAAGTCCAAGCGGAAGTCGCGAAATTGAGTGGTCTCGCAAAAAACGTGTCTGAATGGATCGGAAGGCCGATTTCCACAACCAGAGAATTCTTGAGTCTCTACAATGGGCTAGCGTCGTTCCAAGCCATGGAACTTGAGCTTCCCAAGTGGACGTCCGGAATCTTTCCGAATGGGTCGTTATTAGATGTGGCCACTCTGCATTATCGACTCATGAGCTATAATGACAGGTTGAAGGCTTTAAATGGAGGTAATATTTGTCATTGGACTCTATCTATAAACGATAGAAGTTTTGTGATAACATAAATTTTATGGAAATTGTGAAGCTAATGACTTTTATTTGTATTCCTAAGCTGTGGAAACCATTGACGAATAAATTAACAAATCATTTTCAATTCAAAAATAAGATGCCGAAAAAACATTTTCCCGGGCCACGCCAGCTAATATTGATATATGAGTTGATTCAAAGAGGTTTAAATTCATTAGCCTTTACCCAGTCATAATTATTATTATTACATAATAATAATCCGATAAAATTTTTCATCGCCGATTTGAATTCTTTGCTATTCTGTTGTGTATTCTATGACAATGTGAGGATAGGAATTGAATTTATGGGTATTGATTCATTATTCGAAAAAAATGTCAATTTAAAAATTTTCCCTAGACATTGAAAAATTAAAAATTCTGTTTTCGTGTTGATCTCGTTGCTCTTCCTCTTTTCACTTTCTTCCATCAGAATTAGATAATAGAAAGAAAATACATTGGTTTTTCTTCATTATTTAAAAAAACGTTTTGAAATTTTTAAGACTGAAAAACCGATTTTTTAAATTTATTTCTGATTTTCCTTCTCTACATTTCCCGCATTTCCTGTTTCTGTGAACGGAATACGATCACAGAAATTAAAAATATTGATCTCCCTTCATTTTTTAAGAAAAAAAAAACAATTTGAAAGATTTCAAAAAGACATAGAAAAATCGATTTTTTCATTTTATTGATACTGATTGATGATGATCGAACTCTCTTTGCAATTTCCTTCTACGTTTCCATTGAAATGAGATTAAAGGAATGTAAAATGTTCATATTCGTTCACATTTTCAGATCATTGCTATTAATTAATTTAAAGAAAAAGAAAGAAATGC
The DNA here is from genome assembly GCF_001412515.2 of Diachasma alloeum. NCBI lineage: Eukaryota > Metazoa > Arthropoda > Insecta > Hymenoptera > Braconidae > Diachasma > Diachasma alloeum. The sequence goes on from NW_021680507.1 coordinate 760,767, forward strand.
AAAATTTTAGGTATGATCATCGAAAATTGTTTGTCGATCTGTATTCTCACGTGATCTATGGGGAATTCCTCTTCATTCAATGTTGTAACGCGTGAATTACGGAACAAAAATATATATAATATCAACAAGAATGAATAAAATTAATTTAATCCAATTGTGAAGACGGAAGTAGAAAGAAAATAAAATAAAATAACATAGTATAAATGAATCCAGTTTTGAAATGATCTAATTAGGGACCGTTGTAAAGTGAAACCGCAATTTCTGCTTTGAAATAAGTCATGGGACTTTCTTCTATTTTGCATAGGGGAGGATCAGGTAAAATGGACACTTGATTTTTTTTAAAATATGTTGCGGTTCGGGCGAATTCGAGTTTATTTGTTACTATAAATAAACACGGTTCGACCTAGTAGCCACAAAATAATATTTTTATTTAGTGGATACTTATACTTTAAAGTGCTGGGCACATCTGCACTTGCCGTTCAGTCCTCGGGATCAGGAAAATAATAAAAGATAATGAAAGAAAACCAATTTAATGATACTAGACTCGAAAATGATAACAATGGCCAAAATACAATAACTACTTACACCTCCTCCGCTCAACACTCACACTCATACATCCACTCGTTTTACAATTGCGTAGTCTTATCCTTATCACGACAGTGATCTCCGCGTCGTTGACTTAACAATAAATTGATGAAAAGATTGAATGTGTCCTTGCACGAAACTCCACTTGGGAAGAACGGGACCGAGTTATTTCGCACCTCGTTTGCCGGATCCGGGAAGAGTTAGATTGTTTATAATAACGTGGGATTGATCACTACGAAGGTGTGCGTAGTTGTGATCAATGATAATCCCAAAATACTCGAGTTGACGATAAGCGCCGGGCAGAGGGAATTTAACTGATTCCGGAATCAAGTATCAATCAATCTCGAGAAGTTCGCCCCTTTGTACGTTCCTTGATGAAGCTAGGACGAGACTGATTAATAATTCCGGAATCGGTATAGGCTGCAGTTCGGTCAATGTCCGGGTGCATTGGCCGAGCTGCTGATTCACTGGCATTTCGAAATAATATCTGGTGACAAGGCATTCCGTGGATGATGCCGTGTGGAGAATTGGGAAATCAATGCGATTTATTCACTCGATTCGAAATAAAAAAGAAAATAAATTCCTTTTTTTTTTTAATTTTTAATTCTCAAACACAACAAATATTAATAACTTGGAAACAGCTCTATCAATTCATCTCAGTCTTGAATTAAGACGAAAGGGAAGAGGAGTACTTTCCATTGAAAAACAAATGATTCCATTTCATTGATAACTCAATAAGTCATTAATATATAAAAAAAAGTGTCAGAAGTGTCCATTTTATCGAGATAGTATAACTTTTCCAAATTTTAGGAATGATCTTGAAGAACTTCACGGACAATATGCTGGCGAAAATCAATGGAGATGGACCACCTGATGTGAAGATGGTGATAGTAAGTGGGCACGAGACACATATTGCTCTTCTTCAACTGGCTCTCGGGGTTTACGATAACCACCACGTGCCTCAGTACTCCAGCGCAATTTTTGTTGAATTGCTCGAAGAAATGAGTAAATACTACGTCAGGGTGAGTGTTACTGCTGTCTTGAGCACTTGCTGTTTCCATTATGAAATTTCCAAAAATTTTCAAGAAAAGAAAAGTACCCCATTGTGAAAAAAATATTTTTTCGGTTTTTCTGTAATTTTTTTGATCTTGCCATTGCTACAAACAACTTGAAAGCTCCAAATTGAGTCACTCTAAGTACTCTATCCTGAAACTAGTCCAAAATAAAGATTTTCAAGAGTGGGGGAAAATCGCTCTTCGAATTTTTACAATTTTCAAGTTCCACTGAAATTTCAGGAAATCATGTAATTGAAAAATCAAATATTCCATTGATTTGCTGTTTAAATGATCTGGAAATCAATAAAATACTTGATTTTTCAGTTCAATTATTCTGTGAAAATTCATAAAAACCAGGAAAATTCAGGGAAACATTGAAAATTCATGTGATTTTGTTTCTGAATATTCATGGTCCACTCAAAATTCAATCGAGCTGTAATCGAGTTCGATTTTGAACTTTCGATGATTTCTAATGATTTCGGAAATCACGTGATTTCTTTATGATTTCTATTAATTTCCGATGATTTCTTGAAATCTTTAGAAATCACTACCGAAAATGGAAATCGCTTGATTTCCAGTGATTTCCATTGATTTCTGGTGACTGCTTCCTTGATTCCCAGTCGAGTGGTCCAGTGATTTCCTAAGTGACTAGCCCCTCGGATTTACTATAAGATCTTCCACGAAATTTCAAAAAAAGTCCACCAGTTTACGAATATTCATGATTTTCCTGTTGCAGATATACTACTACCTAGGAATCCCCCCCGTCCGGAAAAGAATAATGATTCCCAGATGCGACGAGCCATGTCCCCTCGAGAAATTCGTAGAACTTTATGGAAATGTGTTAACCACTGACTCCGACATGACATGCGAACGGCCGAAAAAACCTTAGAAAATAAAATGTACCTTTTCGTTTTGTAGGCGAAATAAGTCAAAGTATTGTTAGTAAAACTGAGACAAGCTAATATTATTTATTGATACAGCATCAAGGAATCGATTTCTCAAGTTGTTCATGTGGAACACAACAATTAAGATGAAAAAACAAGCCAAAAAAATTGTAAATAGAAAAGGGAAAGGCGTGCTTCTATAATATTTCGACAAATATTATAGAAAATCTTTTCGACCCTGGTACCAGGGAAACAAATCAACAAGAGACCTTATCGTTAGAATAAACAGAATAAGAGTGGACTATTATTCTGTATAGATAAAAATATAAGCCAAAACTTATAAGTGAGATATAGTGATTTTGCCGGAATTATATCTTGAATATATCCGCCTTGTATACCACACATATATCCAGCACATATCTCAAATATTGCATTTTTTGCCGGAAAGTATACCACATATAAGCGGATATAAGTGACATATATTTCTGTATATATATTTTTTTCATGTGGGATCACCTGAACGCCTCGCTCGAAAGAATGACAATAATCTCAGATGCAAGTTGCAACTGCGGGGCACAATCCCAGGACATTTACCACATATTATGGTAATATCCCCTTCTGAATCCCCAAAGAACAGAACTAACAGCCAAACTGAGATCACTGAAATATTTTTCTCTGGACTTGCCAGTTTATGGTGGCAACCGACTCCCAAGCTCTCATAGCTATAGACAAATTCTTAACGACATGTAAACTCCGCATATAAACAGCAATATGTAATTATCAAAAGATAACCAATGTTACACGAAAATGTACGAAAACCTCATCTATCGACAGTCACATATAGTATAGAGCCCCTGCAAGGGGTTCTATACTATAAACCAATAAAAAAAAAAAGTTCATGATTTATCATTCCTCAATTAAAATCACGATAAGGAAAAAGGATAGATGTATCAATTGCTGCAGGTGCATAGGTCATGCACAATCGCGGTTGAGTTTCCCTGTTCCTCGGTGCTATTGAAAAGTTTTCCTCGATGATCAATCAATGCGAGGAAGGGGCTGGCAATCAAACCGGCTGGCATTGGGGTGACTAATCGCTGTGGAAGGAGTCTAGTCTCTCCGCAGCTTCAGTCGTCGGAGCAACGGAATTTTTCAGGCAACTGCAGAATTTTCCATTAGACTACAGTCAGCATGCCACGACTTTTCAATTCTCGGGTTGCTTTGGTGTTTCTTTTCATTGGAATTCCGGCGATTGTTGGGCTGAAGGTGAAATTCCTTAACGTGGTTGGTATCATAAATTTTTTAGAACTTCTGGATTTGAGTGTTTTTGATGATTAATGAGTTCTTTCGTGAAGATCTTCCGTCACGGGGAGAGGACTCCGCTGGGAAGTGGTACCGAAGTGTTTCCTACTAATCCGTACTTGAATGAGACCTTCCCCCCTTATGGTCAGGGACAATTGACCAATGTAAGTTGCCTAGGAATACTCTTATCTATTAATAGATAAAGTCGATAGAATCATATTTTTCTATACAACTTATTGTTTTGAGGGATTTTCTATGGAATTTCCTCGGCTTTTTATTCTATTTTTCATGAGTTTTTCTCATTCTATTTTTCTTTTCATTCCATGACGAAAATTAAATTGTCATGCTCAGAGGCATCAAGTCAAGTCAAATAATGTTTATTAACATAAATACGAATATTTACAAACAATAACAAATGTTTACAGTTTTTATATACAGGACTTTATGAAGTATAGCGACAGCCCAGGGGCTTTAACATATATTTTACATGGTGATTATGAGAGGGGGTAACAAATTGAGGGTTGCGGGTGAAGAGGACATTCGGGATAGGGAAAATAATTTTTATCAGAGGCATCAGCTGCAGTTTCTGTCGCCCACATAAACCCATTTTCTACCACTTTTCTCACTTTCCATGTGGAATCAGTAAATAGAAGATAACATGTTAGATTATGTGTAGTTTAGTGATAAAATCAACCGGAATAATGTGGAACAATAATATTTCTCAACACGACAGACGAGAATATATCCAAACAAAAAAAGAATGGAGTAATTCTCATATTTGTCATATTTGAAGTTATCCTCTATTTGATGAACATTGGAGAGACATAAGATTTCGTGTTCAAATCAGGTGATGTACTCTCATCTTTGGAAAGTAACAGGGTGTAACCCCATGATAGTTCAGTTAGAAAAATGACAGGAACTCCGATGACAGAAACTGCTCCACCATCAAATTCACGTTTTCTCCAATAAAATTTTGCCGGCACTGGGATTTTTTCCTGGCCGTCACTTTGCGCCTCTTTTCCTTAGAGTCATTAGACCCTCATGATCACATCATTCGTGCCTCCCGTTGGACCCTTAACACCGTTCGATCCTTATAACTACTCTCTTCCCGTTGAAAAATTACTGGGGCCATAGGTATCTTATAAGAAGCCCACGGAACATAAACACTCGGGAGGCGATAAAAGTGCCGAGAGGGGGGGTAGGCCTCGAGCGCTCGGAGCGCGAGGTATCTTATAGAGAGGTATCTTATACGAAGCCTCTACTGTATTTTGTCATAACGGCTGTAGGCAGGGACCACTGCCGTACGATCGGAATAATAAAAACGGCATTAATATTTTGACAAAGGGGTGACGCATGGTAAAGTGGATCCCGGCTCGGGAGTCCCACGCAAAAACGTTTGATGATGTTTCCTACTGAATTGATAATTCCCAATGATTTTGCATATTTATCAATAGCAAGGAAAACAACGCGTGTACGACCTTGGTGTTCACATTCGTCAGCAATACGATGAATTCCTGGGAGACATATATCATCCGAAGATGGTACGCGCCCGCAGTTCGGATTCAGACAGAACCAAAATGTCTCTGCAATTGGCCATGGCAGGAGCTTTTCCTCCTTCGCCCTCGCAGCAGTGGAATCCAAGCTTACTTTGGCAGCCAGTCGGCGTGAATTACGTATCAGGTCCGGATGTTCTTGTGATGTCCACCGAATGCCCACAGTAGGTGCTCTAAAAAATGGATGATTACTCTCGGAATATGGGATAGGTGAGCTTTTTGTCTGTAGGTTTGCAGCTGAGTTTGAGAAAACGCTGCAGCTCCCTGAAGTCCAAGAAAAAATTGCACAGTACAGCGAATTGAGGAAAAATCTTACAGTATGGACAGGCAAGCCTATAGTCCACACGAAGGACGTTGCGGGTATTCACAACAGCCTGAAGGCGTTGAGTGCCATGGGACTCGAACTTCCGGAGTGGACGAAGGGACTCTTCCCTGAAGGGCCACTGTTGAACGCCACTGTTTTGCATTTCCGACTCTGCAGCTACACGAAAAGACTAAAAACTTTGAATGGAGGTGAGGATCATTTGCGATGAATACATTGTCAGGACATTTCAAGTGAAATGACGCGCGGAAAGAAATATTCAATAAAAATTACGTATCTTTTCCGTAATTCCGGAGCGCAATGTTGTTATAGGAAATTTTACGGAACTATCACGGAATTTTTCTTCGCCAAGAAGTCTGGAGAACTTCTCGACAAATCGTTATCTTTCATTATTTAAAAGATACACGTTATTCCTCGAAATTTGGGTCGCGCAAATATCGAATCGATATCGCAAATATCTCGAAAGCCGGTCGCCTCCTTTGTCTATTCTCACGCCGAAAAGGCGCGCAGAAGCACGCCCTGAGACTAGTTTAGAAAATTCGGAATGATTCAGGGCTTCGCCAAGAAGTCTGGAGAAATTCTCAACAAATCGTCATCTTTCGTTATTTAAAAGATACACGTCATTCCTCGAAATTTGAGTCGCGCAAATATCGAATCGATATCGCAAATGTCTCGAAAGCCCGTCGCCTCCTTTGTCTATTCTCACGGAGAAAAGGCGCGCGAGGGGGTGCCCTCACACTAGTTCAGAAATTTTTGAATGATTTTTGAATGATTTAGGGCTTCGCCAAGAAGTCTGGAGAAATTCTTAACAAATCGTCATCTTCAAACATACAAATAAAAGGCAGAAACAGAGAATTGCCATTCTTCACATAAACATTTCATTAATTTTTTATCTGTTCATAGGAATTATGTTGAAGAACTTCACTGACACTATGTCATCTGTGATAAATGGAAGTGAGCCTGATCTAAAACTGAATCTCTTCAGCGCTCATGATTACAACATCGCGTCGCTTCTAGATGTTTTTGATGTTTATGAACTTCACGTACCCCAATATTCCAGCGCTATTTTTGTTGAATTACTGGAGGATGACGATCATAAATATTACGTTAGGGTGGGTATGAGATTGACAAAAATATTGAATGTTTCCGGACTGAGAGGATAGCCATGGGCGTAAGTCTCAGACTGGGAACCTAAGGGTCGTGGGTTCAAACCCGACCTCCGGCGATTTTCGCATTTTCTCAAATTTTCGTTCATGTTACGTATCACCCCAAAATAAGATATGAATGTTTCCGTATCAGTCTGATAATTCACAGGAGTGATGTTTCTTGCATTGATTGTTGCAGGTGTATTACTACAAAGGAATTCCAGCGGAGCGAGTACCTGTGAATATCCTTGGTTGTGGTGAACTATGTCCTTTCGATCAATTTGTCGCATTGTTCAGTGACATTTTCCCCACTGAGGAGGACCTGAAATGTCCAAAGGGCAATATGGTGAAAATGTATAAATAATTGTGTTCCAATTTTGGTCTTGATAATAAAATGGGATTCTAGAGCAAGTGCTATCAAGTTTTATTATGAAACTTCTCCGATTTCTCAACTCTTCAGGCAGGTCGGCTATTAGGCATATTTTCAGATGTACACGCACGAGTTACACACATCTATCAATCTTACATACTCGTCCAAAAATGTTAACCGAAAAAACAATACCTCATTTTAAGATTTTCAAGTCTCGATTTGAAGCCTGAAAGGTTTAAGTTGAGAGTTTCCAAAGTCTCAATTTAAGACTTTTGAAGTTTTCAATTTGAGACTTTCGAAGATCTCAATTTAAGATTTTCATAGATTCCAGTTGAGACGGTTGAATGCCTCAAGTTAAGAATTTCGGAACTCAATCTGAAATTTTTCTTCACGTTGAGGTCTGAAAGTCTTAAGTTACTTTTTACCCAAACTCACGGAATTGTTCCGGAGTGTTCCGTAATTTTCACCTGAATCTCCTGTGAGAGATTACGATACTGCCTGTGACGTGAGAGGTTTTCTACCTCCCTTAATTGAGTCACCAGTCGACTCAAAAACTTTTGCTCAACTAGCTACGGTCAGAGCTCACGCGGATTTCTCTCAAGATCTAACGTGACGCGACTAGGATAGGATTTGATTAGGTATTCTTCGTATAAAACAATCGAGCACCACTGTTACATTAATAATTGACAGTATATTGAATAGATAGGTAAAGTATAAAATCAACTGTTAAATGGGTTCGGTTTCGACGCGGATCTACTATAGATTTTTGGCTAGGAGAGGACGTCCGTCCATCTTCAACTCCTGCCGTACTCTGCCCTATTCCAGAGCTTCAAAGTCGTTGCTGGCCGAAAATGCTAAATAAGTGTTCTCACGGTTTTTCTAACTAACACGGCCATATGTCCATCACTGACAATGGCTAAGACAATCAAACAGCTCCATTCTGAGAAGCTGGACTCAGGTGTCACCGTGAGACTGCTTATTGAGCATTTGGGACTTTTTCTATCTAGAAAATATTAATTGAATAAAATCGACGTGTGAATATCTCCACACGTCACACTGCCACTTAAATTTTCTTAGTCGATTCCGTAATTGGTGAGGGAACTGTGAGTTCCGTAATTTTTACTGAACATTTCTCTCCGTGTACCTTCCCGACCTACCACCATCTCAAATCCTACAAAAGGACGATTTTCTCAATTAAAAATGGTCAAGTGTCATTTTTTTGTGATGAATACTTTCTGCCATTATCCACGATACTGAAAGAGAAAAAGTGTAAAAAATATTTGTGATGACCGGGTAGCATCCGGGTAGCGGTACCGGCACCACTTTCCCTGTCCAATGAGAATCCCAAATAAGAAAAAAGGATAGTTGTACCAGTTGCCGTAAGTGCACAGGACAGGCTCAATCGCTATCAAGTTTTGCCTGTTCCTCGGTATTTTAAAAATATTTTCCTCAATAAACAATAATTGCATACCTAGGGGCCCGCAATCCCGGCGGTTGACATTAATGCGAATAATCGGTATGTAAAAAGTCTAGTCTCTCTGCAACTTCAGTCGTTGAGACAACAGTAGAGACTTCGCGGAAATTTTTAGATTTCGCAAAATCTTTCATATAGTAATCGGGAGATCATACAACAAAGTGTCTTCATCATGTCACGAATTTACAATTATCGTGTTGTTTTGGTGTTCCTTTGCATCGAGATCCAGGCAATCATCGGGCTGAAGATAAAGTTTCTCAATGTAGTTAGTATCATGAATTAATTTTATTGGAAACTGGATGATTCAAGTGTTTTTGACGACTGATGAATTCTTTTATCGCAAAGGTTTTTCGTCATGGAGATAGGACTCCACTGGGATACGGTGACGAAGTATTCCCTACAGATCCGTATGTGAATGAGACCTTCCCGCCTTATGGGCAGGGACAATTGACCAATGTGAATTACACAGAAAAACTATCATCTATAAAGAAGTCTTGAAACCTATTGAAGACGAACATAAAGGATTTCAATTATTTTCCTACCCATTTGTTTTTTTTCTTGAGACTTCGCGAAATTTTTTAGATTTTGCAAAAATTTTTATGTAATAATCGGGAAATCAGACAACAAAGTGTCTCCACCATGTCACGAATTTTAATGATCGCGTTGTTTTATTAATATTTTTTTTTGCATATTTGCAATAGCAAGGAAAAAAACGCGGTTACGACCTCGGCGTCCACATTCGGCAGCAATACGACGAATTCCTGGGAGAGATATATCACCCAAAGATGGTACGCGCCCTCAGTTCGGATCGAGACAGAACTAGGATGTCTCTGCAATTAGCAATGGCAGGAGCTTTTCCTCCTTCGCCTGCGCAACAGTGGAACCCAAACTTACTTTGGCAGCCAGTTATCGTGAATTATGTATCAGATCCGGATTTTCTTCTGATGTCCATCGAATCCCCGCGGTAGGTGTCACAAAAGAAATGGCTGATTGTCACCAGAATATGCGACATGTGAACCTTTCCACACGGAAAAATGTATATTTTGGAGAATATCTAACAAATTATATTAAATTGGCCCAATTTATGTAAAAAAAAATATATAAAATATATGTTTTCTATATATTTTTATATATTCTTTATAATGTTATGCCCCAGATTTGGTCAATTGCGTTATTGTTGAATATGTAGACATACAGTATTGTCAGCGTGACACTTGCCAGCGTAACTAGATTATGCTGACCAAGTGATAAAATATAAGCAATGAATGTATTATTTAAGAGACGGTTGAGTCTGCACAGATCAGACCGGAATAGGCCCCCGATGCGTACAAAAGTCGTAAACTCTTTGTAATCAGTCAGATTAAACAGTAATTATAATCGATTAGAAATCTCATATTTGAATGCCGATAAACCATTGGTGGGATTTATCCCTTCAAGCCTAGAACCTACTATAATTATAAGTACCCCCACGCTGGGTACAACAATAAATTTGAAAACATATGGAATTGGCCAATATTATACATATTTTTTATATTATTTTTGATGGGGCTTTTCCCTTCAGATTTGCAGCCGAGTTCAAGAAATCATTGCAACTCCCTGGAGTCCAAAAACAACTTGCGGAGTACAGCGAATTGATGAGAAATCTTACAGTATGGACAGGCAAACCTATAGTCAAGACGAAGGACGTTGCTGCTATTTACAACTACCTGATGGCGTTGAGTTCCATGGGACTTAAACTTCCTGAGTGGACGGAGGGAATCTTTCCTGACGGATCGCTGTTGAAAGCTACTGTTTTCCATTTCCGACTCTGCAGCTATACGAACAGACTAAAAGCGTTGAATGGAGGTGAGGATTATATGCAATTACTGTTATAATATGCAATTACTGTTATAATATACTGTTCAGAAATGTCTATTGAAGTTTTGAACGAGTTCATATGGAATTCCCATTCATGAAGTCATGGTCTAACTAGATAGTTTGCCATATGAGGGGTGGAGTTGAAGTGATTTGAGTGGAGGTGTTTGGAAATGTGGTACACTGAGAAAAAAATTACCTCTGCCGAGGAATCATCTTCTTGGTAGAAGAATTAATTTTTTCAACAGCGTATTTGTCCACGCCAGTCATTCTCAAGTGGTCCATGTCCATCTCTAAAGATTACAATTACATTGAATTATGAGATGATTATGCTGCATATGGACTTGAATGAACGCCCTTCATTACTTTTCAATTTTTTCTAATTGAGATTTTTTACGTAAAATAATTTGGAATAATTCTAAATGATAATATTGTCAAAGGAGTCCATTCAAGGTCATGTGGAGCATAATCATGCCATGACTCAATATAATTGTAATATTTGGAGATTCACTTTAACTGCCTGGGAATGACTGGAAATGCCTGAATGAGTTCAGTAAGCTGATTCCTTGGTAAAAATATTTTTTCTCTCAGTCTAGACATACCCTTCACATCAAAACTTAATTCATATTTAATTTCTTCACAGGAATCATCTTGAAGAACTTCACTGACACTATGTCATCTGCGATCAATGGAAGCGAGCCTGATCTAAAAATGAATCTCTTCGGAGGTCATGATCATAACATCGCTTCACTTCTAGATATTTTGGGCGTTTATGAACCTTATGTACCCCGATATTCCAGTGCTATTTTTGTTGAATTACTGGAGAGTGATGATCATGTACATTACGTCAGGGTGAGTGTAAGATTATACAAGTCTGTAATTGCTTTTGCGTTCATATATGACAGCCATTTTCGCGAATAAATAAGGAATATGCCTTAGTGATGTTTTCAGTAGATAGTTTAAAACACTTGATGATTAACTGGGTAATTTTAGTAGATAATTTACTCGATAATTCACGACGACTTGTGCGACGATTTTTCTTGATAACTTTCGGATAGTTCCGTGTTCTGAAACTTGGGATTATTTTCGATGAATTACTTGATGCAGCAATTATCGATGAAGAACTCGTCTCCACGAGATGTTACACAAGATTCGTCAAAAATAATCATTGAACAATCATTTTTTTATATCAAAATGTTTGAAATGTCATAACAATTGTTTTTCAATAAGTGACAATGGGTAGATCTTATCAAAATCTATATTCAGAACAATCATCGTGAAGTTCGATAGATAGGATTTCCCATAGGAAAATTATGAAAAAAAAATTTTTTTATTACGCACATACAAACGTACATCTGTACTAATGACAGCATCTAAGAATCGCATAATCGGAATTTTTGGATCAGATTCAGTTATCTTGCAGAAAAAATCAAGAACTTAAATTCGAACGAATACAAAACGAAATCGAATGTTTCTATTAATCTCTCCATCCATAGGTTTGATGTTTCTTTCATTGATTATTGCAGGTGTATTACTACAAAGGAATTCCAGTGGACCGAGTACCAGTAAATATGCCGGGTTGTGGTGAACTATGTCCTTTTGATCAATTCATCGAATTATTCAGCGACATTTTTCTCTGTGAGGAAGACCTCAAGTATTCAAAAAATGAGACAGTAGAAATGAATGAATGATTGTGTTTTCATTCTTGTGATCATAATAAAATGGAATTTTCGAGTAAGTCCTAAGAGATTTTAATCTGCAGCCTTTTCAATTTTGCAACAATTCAAATGAGTCATTATTAAAGATAAACGAGATGTTAAACATGTGTTCCACTTGCTGAAACCCTTCACCTTCACCCTGAAAACTCATTATTTCTTTATCAATAATAGAAAATCCATTAGCATTTTTTCAGGGTCCAATGATATGTTTCATACTTCGAAACTTCACTTGGTGGTGCAGAAAAGAAAGTATTCCTCAAATTTCCTGTTATATTGATGATGAAAATATATTTCCAATTCTCCTCGGAGTGCGATGACTTATCGGACAGAAACGGACATTCGTAAATATCGTGCACGGATCGCGCCCGAGTCGAATAATTGGACCTGACAAGTTCTGCTTAGGTCTTTCCATTAAGAGCTGAATAGGTCTTGGGAAGCCTCTTCCCAAGTGCTTCCGAGACCTTTCTACCTCTGGTTATGTCCCATTTTAGCACTCGTTAGGTGTAAGCAGGACTTGTATTCAGACTTTCCGAATCCTTGCCGGTCCCCGTAATTCTATGGGCCTATATTAAATCCGGGTTCATATCCCTGTTTACGCATGCGTATTGAAATAAAAAATGCAATTATTGTTTTTTTTTTTAATCTCGAAAATCGACATTTCACGAGAGGCTTGAAATTTTTACTCAACAAGGGGAGACGGTTGCAGAATCTATTCTAGCCACCCTTGTCCCTCCGCTTGCATGCGTTGTCTAAATAAAAAATGAAATTGTTAACAAATCTGACCCTTGTTCCAAGTGAAAATGAAAATTTTTGATTTCGACATTTCCGGCGCCTCCGAGGGTGTCATTGGCATTAGAGGAGTCAATCAATACGGAATCAACATTCACTTGGCGACAAAATTCGATTTTGGCGAAAGTCGACTTTCCCCCGGGAAAAATCCAAGATCTGACCCTTTGGCTCCGGGTGAAAATTTTTTTTTTCAGTTTTCACTTTTTCCACATACTTTTGAGAGTTCTGAAGAGCCCGTCGCTTAAATCATTGGAATCAACGGTCACCCGGCTAAAAAATTCGATTTTGGCAAAAGTCGACTTTCCCCCTGGAAAAACCGCAGAGGCCAAAACTAAAATACAAGATAGAAATCCAATAGAATTGTCTAGCGAATTCGCTAGGTTTTTCTATCAAATTGTTTCGAATGCGCTTCCCTCCTCCACCTGCACAGCAATGGAATCTAAACCTCAATTAACAACTAGTTGTAGCGAATTATCTACCAGTACCGGGCAAATCCTGCATGCCTTCGATTGCCTGCAATGAATGAATGAGTTAAGTTGATTCCGATATTCAACGAAAGTCGAATATCCGAAAAGTTATAAAATGGAAAAGGGTTCGAAACAATAACTGAAAGCACTTTCCCTCAAAATCCATTTCATTATCTGTACAAGAATTAAAATACACTCAAAAACATTTTCAAAAAATTTTCGCTATTTTATCTTTTGGGCATATTATATCTTCCTGAGTAGGAAAAATGTCTCTGAACAATTTAATGAATTCATCGAAAGGGCACACTTCACCACAACCGGGGATATTCACCGGTACTCGGTCCGCTGGAATTCCTTTGTAGTAATATACCTGGAATAATTCATGAACATTACTCCTATGAAGACGAGATCCACGTGGAAACCTTCAACATTGTTATTAATCTTGCACTCACCTTGACGTAATGTTTATGATCATCATCTTCCAGCAATTCAACAAAAATAGCGCTCGAATATTGAGCTCCGTGAGGTTCATTATAATCAAAAATCTCCAGGAATGAAACAATATTATAGTCATGACCTCCGAAGAAATTCATTTTGAGATCAGGCTCTTCTCCGCTGATTACAGATGACATAGTGTCAGTGAAGTTCTTCAACATGATTCCTGCCAATAGATTAATAATTATAGTAGACTCTTGTTGTAGATTGGCTGAAGAAGAGAGAAACAAAGACAGACAATCTGTCTGTTCCAAACACTAATTGGTTGATTGAGGTTTATTAACTGTGCATTATGCTGTACAAAGAAAATATGACATAAGTCATGAAGCAGGAAGCAGAAAGATACAAAAGATTTAAACATGGGATTAATATAAATAGGTCAAAAAATAAATAAATAAATAAAAAACACGACTAAAATAAAAAATAGAGAAAAAAAATGGAGTCATTCTGGAAAACGCACTGCCATGCTATGCCCATTAGTGGAAAATGATCTAGAGAGAGGTAGATTTCAAAGAATACCTATCTTACGCTCGATCAGAACGTACTTAAAAATTGTCCCAATGGAATAGCGTAAAATTTACTATATACGAAGCCTCGACAAAATTGTGCAGGTGCAGAACTGTATGAATAATTGACAAAATCTCTTTATATTATAAAAATCCAAATCGACTTCTGATGAAAATTTGGGTCATGTGGGAGTCAAGTACTTAAAAATGAGAAATTTATTCATTTATGAATGCGTTGGTTGGAGCCTTTCTTGTGAATACGATGGTTGTGAAATGGTGATCGTAAACTGTTCGGAGCGCGATATTTTGCATTTTTTTTTCATTTCTCAGGTGAACCGAGTCTGTTAGCTGTGAGTACCACGGATATCATCTATCAAACACCTGTCAAAAATATACGACTTGAACATACCCAAGGAGATGAAGGGAGCGGGCGAAGCGAGCGGGGAGGCTAGCCCCCTCTCGCGGGTTGGCGAGCGAAGCGAGCAGGGGGCGACGCCCCTCAGTTATCAAAATAAACGTGAATTTGAAGAAAATATGACGCATGAAACAAAAATATACAACCTAAAGATACCCAAGGAGATGGGGGGGGGGAGCGAGCGAAGCGAGCGCGAGGGGTAGCCCCCTTTCACAAGTTAAGGAGCAAAGCGAGCTAGCCCCCTCTCGCGGGTTGGCGAGCGAAGCGAGCAGGGGGCGACGCCCCTCAGTTATCAAAATAAACGTGAATTTGAAGAAAATATGACGCATGAAACGAAAATATACAACCTAAAGATACCCAAGGAGATGGGGGGGGAGCGAGCGAAACGAGCGCGAGGGGTAGCCCCCTTTCACAAGTTAAGGAGCAAAGCGAGCTAGCCCCCTCTCACGGGTTGGTGAGCGAAGCGAGCAAGGGGCGACGCCCGCTAGTCATCCTAATAAACATGGATTTAAAGAAAATATGATGCATGAAACAAAAAGTAATGTGCTCGGCGGTAAAACTTTTGGAGCGGAGGGTACGACAGAGAAAAATATCCTTAATAAGCGATCCTCTGTCGGCTCGCGTCAGGCGGCTTAGTACCTTTTCCAGAATGACTATATTTCAGTAGTTCCAGTGTTCCCGTACCGTCACTGTAGTGGCCCCACTGCGCATTTCTGTCGCGCAGAGGGGCCCACATATTACCTACACACGCTTAGATTGTTAATGGTGGGAGAAGTCAACTTCCCCAACTGAAATCTTAGAGAGGCGAAACCATAGAAACGTTGTGTTCTACGTGAAATTTCAACAGTAATTTTTCAACTGCATATTCATCACAAATAACCCTCACCTCCATTCAGCGTTTTTAGTCTTTTCGTATAGCTGCCTATGCGGAAATGAAAAACGGCGGCATCGGATAGCAAGCCCTCAGGGAAGATTCCCTCCGTCCATTCAGGAAGTTCAAGTCCCATGAAATACAACGCTTTCAGGCTGGAGTAAATACCAGCAACATTCTTTGTATCGACTATTGATTTGCCCGTCCACTCTGTAAGATTTCTCATCAATTCGCTGTACTGCGCCTCCTTTTCTCGGATTTCCGGGAGTTGCAGCGTTTTCTGCAACTCTGCTGCAAACCTGAAGGTAAAAGGTTCACATATCCCATATTCCGGAGTCAACGAGTCAGTTTTTGGGACCTACTGCGGGCACTCGATGGGCATCACAAGAACATCGGGACGGGGCATGTAATTCGTGACAACTGGCTGCCAATGTAAGCTTGGATTCCATTGCTGCCCAGGCGATGGAGGAAAAGCTCCTGCCATCGCTAATTGTAGAGACATCTTAGTTCTGTCTTTATCAGAACTACGGGCACGGATCATTTCTGGATGATATATATCTCCCAGGAATTCACTGTATTGCTGGCGAACGTAGCGACCAAAGTCGTATACGCGTTGCTTTCCTTGCTATTGAAGAATATGCAAAATCAGTGAGAATTGTTTAAGTAGTATATGAATAAACTTTAGTGGAGTCGTTGAGTGTAGCGAGGAAAAATAAATTCAAAAAGCCACAAAAAATTGTTCATTATTAATGATTTTTCCCATCAGGGAAAAATAAATATACCTGAGTTGAGCATACAATATGCTTGAATCAAGTATATTCTATACTCAATTGGGGGATGGGTATTTCAATTCGAAGATGATTGTTTTGTATCAGACCGGGTTGTAGCAAACCCTCTTAAGTGTAATATAAGGCTCAGGCACTGAGTGTCAGAATATAAGGGTCAAAAAGTGGAGGTTAAAAAATGAGGGTCAGAATATTAGGATCAAAAAATTAGGGTCAGAATATAAAAGTCAAAAAGTGGGTGTCAGGTAATGAGGGTCTAAATATAAGTCATATATTATGCTTGATCACCGTTTTTAGCCCTTATATGACCTCATTGCCTGACACCCACTTTTTGACTTTTATATTCTGACTATAATTTTTTGATCCTAATATTCTGACCCTCTTTTTTTAACCCTAAAATTCTGACCCCCATTCCTTCACCTTTACATTCAGGCCCTCAGTTTTTAACTCTCATATTCCGATCCTCATTTTTTAAACTCCACTTTTTGACCCTTATATTATCACACTTAGTGTCTGATTCTTATCTTACATTTGAGAGCGCTTGGTACAACCTGGGCTGATACGAAATAATCATCGTCGAATTGAAACACACATCCCCCATTCCAGTATAACCATTTGCTTCGTCTCACGATACCCCACTTTTTGCCGTTTTGTAGTCGTGTGCGTGCGTCAGCGTGCTTCTCTTATGGCGCACTAATACTCGGACAGGCCCCCACTCCTCTCACACCGAGACAATTCGAGACTTAGGCGAAGCAGTGGGTTAAAATATACTTGAATCAAGTATAATATATACTCTAATCAAGAATAATATGCTTGAATCAGGTTTATGCATATACTCGATCCGGACATAAAATGTATTCAATTCAAGTATATTTTATTTCCGTTATGAAATCTAACTTTGATGAGTGTAAGAAATTAGTCCATCCAATTCTTTCTT
Organism: Diachasma alloeum; assembly: GCF_001412515.2. Classification (NCBI taxonomy): domain Eukaryota; kingdom Metazoa; phylum Arthropoda; class Insecta; order Hymenoptera; family Braconidae; genus Diachasma; species Diachasma alloeum. The sequence continues at coordinate 778,291 of NW_021680507.1, forward strand.
CATCTATTTTCGGAAATAATAGTCTCTCGTTGAACGATAATTTTCATATACTCAACCAAAATGATTCTATTCACGTTAACTTTCGAGGATATTTATCATTTTTGGATGATATACATCTCCCAGGAATTCAGCGTATTGCTGACGAATCTAGAGACCAAGGTCGTACACGCGTTGTTTTCCGTGCTATCGAAAAATATGCAAAATCATTGGGAATTATCAGCTCAATAGAAATATTTATCATTTCAATTTAATACTATTCTTGAGCTGACCTTGACATATATTTCATTCATTTATTTTGAACCAATTTTCAAGAGAAGCTTAATGGGCGTGAAAATTATTGCAATCCGTTATTTGTTTGTTTTGAATAGGTTTCATGCCATTATTAGAGATAAAAGTATTCCTGCGCAACTTACGTTGGTCAATTGTCCGTGACCATAAGGGGCGAAGGTCTCATTTACATACGGATTAGTGGGAAATACTTCGGTACCGCTTTCCAGTGGAGTCCTATCTCCATGACGAAATACCTTTAAAATACAATATTTAATGAATCTTCAAAAATCAGGACTCGGATTAAAAAATTGAATAGAAAACCTAGCGAATTTGCTAGACAATTCTATAGGAATTCTATAGAGTTTCTATACGATTTCTATTGGAATTCTATTTGTTTTTTGCGCCGGTTCTATTGGATATTCAATAGAAAAGAATGAAGATTTCGAATTTCTGTTTGACTTTTTCTCTTGACATTTTTTCTATAAGAATGCTTAGGCATCAATTTTCCAAGTTTTTTTCACTGAGATTCTGTAATGCAAAACCAAAGAAAATCTAGTGGAAAAAACTTGGAAGATTTGTGCCCAATAATTCTAATAGAAAAAATTTAAAGAGAAAAATTCGAACAGAATCAGCGCAAAAAACAAATAGAATTTTTCAATAGAATTCCAATAGAAATTCTATAAAAACCCCATAGAATTTTTAGAGAATTCCAACAGAATATCCTAGCGTATTCGCTAGGTTTCCTGTTGACTTTTTCTCATCAAATATCCAATAGAATCAGCGCAAAAAACAAATAGAATTTTTCAATAGAATTCTAATAGAAATTCTATAGAAACCCCATAGAATTTTTAGAGAATTCCAACAGAATTTCCTAGCGAATTCGCTAGGTTTCCTGTTGACTTTTTCACAAAAAATATCCAATAGAATCGGCGCAAAAAAATGGAATTTTTCAATAGAATTCCAATAGAAATTCTATAGAAACCCCCACAGAACTCTTGTAGAATTCCACCAGAATTTCCTAGCGAATTCGCTAGGTTTTCTATTAAATCTTTTCATATGTGCAACTGTTAAAGTAGAAATTAACAGAGGAAATTCTATGGAGAATTCCAAAATTTCCTAATATAGGATTTTCCAATAGGACTTTTTATACGATTTTCTATGGGATGTCATGAAGGACGTCCCTAGAGGACATCCTACAGGAAATCCTAGTGGAAAAATCCCACAGAAAATCCTATTGGAAAAATCCTATAGGGCAGGGTAGGGCAAAACGGACCAGGCGGGCAAAACGGACCGTTGACAAAAAATTGATAATTTTTGTTTTTGCTTCCGAATGGAGCAAATTCGAAGTCATTTGTGGTTTGAGGTGATCAGCAAATCTGATCAAATTGCGGTTCAACGACACTTGTCTATAAAACCCCTGTGACGGTTACGATCCAAGAAACTCACTTTTAATTCAACACATTCAGTGTTCCTGATTTGAAGGGAAGGAAAAAAAATTACCAATTTTCTGTCAGGGGTCCGTTTTGCCCCAGGGGTCCGTTTTACCCTTCCGGTCCGTTTTGCCCTACCCTCCCCTAAGATTTTTTGCACTCATAATGCCCACCACATTTAGGAACTTCAGCTTCAGCCCAACAACCGCCTGAATCCCCATAAAAAGGAACACCAAAACAACAAGAAACTTCACAGTTCGTGACATGATGATGATGATGATCGTCCAGTTTACCAATCACTGAATAGAAAATTGAGTAGAAAAATTTCACTGAGTGTCAATTGCTACTTCAACGACTGAAGCTGCGGCGAGAGGAGACTCACGTCGTCCGATGCGTATCCAAACAGATTGATAATTGAGGAAAATATAAGTTAATGACGGCTAATAGAGAAAAGTGAAGAGCGATTGCGCATGACCTATGAACTTGAGTAACTGATATAACTTTGCGTCTTCCCTTATCGTGATTTCAACCAGAGAAATCTTGACCAGTTTTTCTACTAGGCACGGTGTTGCAGCTTCCTCGAAGGTTGACGGACTACGGGAAATGAAATTGCGATTGGGATACACACGATTATTTTATTACAGTATGATAACCATAATAAAATGGACTTTCCGAGGGAATGCTTCGAAGTTTGATTTCACAACCTTTCCAATTCACTAATTCATCAGTAGAATTTGTTACATTTTTTATTTTCCTTTTCTGTAATAGAGAAACAGCGATTTGAAAGAAGTTCTTTATGCCATAAAACCTTCCTGAATCAAATAAAACAGTCCTCGGCGTCAAGTCCCATGTATTCACGACAAAAATGGAAAAGTTTTATTTTTTTTAACCTAATATAATCTCGAGTCGAGAAGTTTTCTATTTTCATGAATTGATGGAAAATTCGTAGCTAGGAGATGATTATATTGAGAAATTAATTGAATGTTGTTTTCTCGAATGAAGCCGATGGTTAAATTGAGCTTTCCGTACATCACATTGAACGAAATTTGTGATATCCAAGTTTCTGTTGAATTGCCGTAATCTGTGATCCTGTTATTGTAAACTAATGCGATTTTTTTCAGTCAAGAAATATAAACTTCTTTCAACTCAACGACATCTTACTACAATCTCAAAGCTTTTTCCGCGTAACAATATTCATCCTGATTCGACATGCGACATGCCCACTTCAATTATAATTTACTTGGAACAACGTATGATCGTGTTGATTGAGATAACAACGTATTTAGTCTTGAGAATAATTTTGATTTTTGAGTAAACCAACGAATTTCTGGAGTTGGCAAACTTTTGGCTAGAAAGAAATCTAATACTCTCATTATTGCGACAAATAAAAGAAACTTCAATTCTAGAGAAGTTCGATTTCTCCTAATCAAATGTATCTCAAGAAGAGATGACTGGTATTCACTGTGAAATTATGTTTATTTCAAAATTAACAACCAAATGATAGTTGACTCAAAGGAAATTCTCTTGATAAATTTTTTTTTTCTGTCAGTGTAAGATGGTAAAATGTATTAATTGTTTTTCAGTTCTTGTAATCATAATAAAATAGAATTTCAGAGCGAGTGCTTCGAAGTTTGATTTCACAACCTTTCCGATTCCCTAATTCATCACACGGAGAGAAATGTTCAGTAAAAATTACGGAACTCACAGTTCACTGATTACGGAATCGACTTGGAAAATTTAAGTGACGGTATCGTAATTGTTCACAGGAGATTCAGGTAATCATTACGGAACGCTCTGGAAAAATTCCGTGATCTTAGGTAAAAATTACGCGACAGTTCCGTAAAATTTCCTCCAACCACATTTCGCTCCGGAATTACGGAAAAGATACGTAATTTTTATTGAATATTCCTCTCCGTGCAGTAGAATTTGTTGCATTTTTAAATATTCTTTTCTGTAACGAAAAATAACGTTCTACAGGAAAGTTTTTACTTCATAATAACATTTACCAATGTGACCATGCGCATTATCTTCTTATCAACGCTTGAAAATTCATTTTTCCAGTACATTAGTCACTTAGCCGGGACCTTCAGCGTTTACAATTGTCAGCATTCACTTGCAATACCGATGTCATAGTTCGAAATTTCTTTTGATAACACAGTGAAACGAGAGTATTCCTCAAATTTACTGTCATATTCGTAATGGAAATCCTCGAATTTTCATTAACCGTGTTTCCAATTTTCTTTGGAGTTCAGGAAGTTGTGGCTCAGGACCTCAAATTGGTAAATGTGGTGAGTAATCATCGATACAAATTGATATCAATTCTGTAATTTGAATATTCGTCATCTATAAATTTTTCAATTCTAGCTTTTTCGACATGGTGATCGAGCTCCTCTGACTGATGACGGAGAATCCTTCCCCACGAGTCCTTATTTGTGCTCGAAATTCTTGCCTTATGGTCCATCACAACTAACCAATGCAAGTTATAAAAAATTTTCATATTGTTTTTACACATGAATTAATTTCGAGGAAAACGTTGTGAATTCTATAGAAAATTCTATTGAACTTTCGTTGAAGATTCTATTAGTTTGTGGGCAATTATGTGCATTTTTTTAACGAAAATGTCCGATAGAAATTTTTTTATGAAATAAAAAAATTATTAATAATACATTTTTCTATTGAGACATTGTCTATAGAAATTCCTCAACAAGAATTTTCAATTTTTTTCTACTGTATCTTACTTCCCTTTTCATATAAAAAGAATCAAATAAAAAAACTTTGGGAATTTGAGCCGAATTTCTATTTCTATAGAAAATATCTCAGTAGAATAAGTTGTATAAAAAATCGAATTTTTGTCAGTTTTTTCTGTAGAATATTTGTCATTAAACATTCCAACAACAAAGCGGTAAAACGGCTAAGGTCGACTTGGCTCTCAACTGAGTTTTTGAAGAATATCTCCGAATCTATGGGAGATAGCGAAATTTTTGTAATAATCTTTTTCGTAACACTCAGTTCGCTCTACAAAAAAAGTTATAACAAAAATGTTGCTATCTTCCTTAGATTCCGAGATATTCATCGAAAACGGACCAATAGTCAAAAATGAATTAGACCGTTTTAGCGCTTCGCTGCTGATGTCTACAAAGCTATGAAATTTTTCAATAGAATAAGCCTAAAACTAATGAAAACTTCAATACAGATGTACTGGAATTTTTTCAGTGAATTCACTCGCATTTCCTGTGAAATTTTTCCGTACGATTTCTTGTCATTTATTCCAATCCATTCGCCCCTCTATTTAGGAAGGAAGACAACGAGAGTACGACCTTGGTATTCACATTCGTCAGCAATACGATGAATTTCTAGGGGCCTTATATCACCCCGCAGAAATCATTGCTCGTAGCACAGACACAGACAGGACGAAAATGTCTCTGCAGCTGGTTATGGCAGGACTTTTTCCGCCTGCACCGGAACAAAAATGGAATCCAAAGCTCGATTGGCAACCAGTTATAGCGGATTACATACCCAGAACGGACTCAGTCGTTTATCCCTTCGATTGCCCGCAGTGAGTCAATATCAAGTTGATGAAGAAATTTTATACACGAGAAAATTTCACGGAAAAACTTCGAATTCAGCGATTTCGATGAAATATTCCATTAGATTTCTATCGAGTTTCTATTGAAAATTCTATTAGTTTTTGGCCGAATCTATTGAGGAATTCCGCATCCTTACTGCGCGTTTTGTTAGTGAAAAATGTTCAATAGAAACTATTGTATAGAAAAAATCAAAAAATCATCTGAAACCGGTTCTTCCCAGATACCAAGAGGAATTTGAAGTCGTAGAACAATCACCCGACGTCCAAGAAGAGATATCGCAACACAGCGAATTGCTGAAGAACCTCACCGAATGGACCGGCCAGCCAGTTACAAAGGCAAAGGACTTTGAACATCTTTACGGTTACCTCAGTAGCTTAAACGCCATGGGATTGGAACTGCCGGACTGGACTCAAGGTATTTTCCCTGATGGTGAGCTATTGGACCTCGCAGTCCTGAGTTATCGGATCCAGAGTTACACTCAGAGACTAAAAGTGTTGAATGGAGGTGAGAATTCAATGCACTGTTAGAAAAAAAATGAAACTTCATAGACAGTTGACTACGGATTTTCAGGACAGTGACACTGAATGCGATTTAGGGGAAAAAATCATGAAATTGCAGGTTTTACTGACAATTCAGTAAAATTCCAGAATTTTAAGCAGCTTCAAGACGAGGTTGATTCACTTGAGTATTTACAGTGGAATCTCCATAACTGCACGCCTCTCGGGGTTTGGGTTCTCGGAATTTGCACTTATGAAAGGACCCTTCTTCGCCAGCGAAAGAGCGAGAGCGCTGAGTTAGAAAGAGATGCGTGTAGAGGCAATGGTGAGGGAAACACGGCTGTGTGGCGCACTTGGTAGCAGCATGAGATTCACAACCTAAAGCTCCCAGGTTCGAGCCCCGGCCGGGCCAAAATTCCACAGCAATTTTTCATCACAATTTTCCACATAATATTCAACTGGAAATTCAACACAATTTTCAAACCGAATATTCCACGGAATTTTCCATTGAAAAATCCACTCCACATTCAACATTCCCTGGCTGAAGGCCCTCGGGCGATGGCCGCGTTGGCAAGTTAACCCTTGCAACGAAAAACCGGTGAAATTTGAAATTTTATTTGGTGAGGGAAAGAGCCATTAGGCCGACTGCGTGGCATTATCACGAATAACCACACTAGGGATGTGAGTGACAAAAATGACCGGTCAAATGACGGTCAATTACCGCGGTCATGACGTGTAATTACCATGTCCATAAATCTGACGATTCGGTCAGGAATTTAAAAAATGACCAATTCAATTCTGACGGTCAATTCTCATCTATATAGATGACATACAGAAATTTTTATTCGGTTAATCGGTGTCGGCAAGGTTACTGGCGGTCATAGGGACCCTAGGTCGCCTAACTAATCAAATAAAATAACCAAAAATTTGACCGAAAAAATTACCAAAAATAAAATGACCGTCAATTTGCATCTATATAGAGGAATTTTGGGCATTTTCTCAAATTTTTGACGCTGGTTGTTCATGATGGCCATTTTGCATAGGGAATTATCTCGGTGTCAGAAAATGGTCAGAAAACGGTCAATTTTGCCTGACCTCACCGAATTGAAAAATGACGGTCATTTCACATCCCTAAACCACACACGGCGAAGTACCGGGTAAACAGAATACTATTGCGCACAGTCCTCGTGCATTGTAGATAGAGAGCGGAAGAGGTTAGAGCGAGAACGGGCATAAAGAGGAATTGTAATGGTGGGGGAACACTTCCCCTCGTGTGGTGGGACAGCGTGACATCGTAATTTTGTGAGAATCCTTCCAAAAATTAGTGTGCTGTTCACCAACGCTGGGACATAACAGGGAGTCATCGGAGAATTCGCATGTGGCACACTAATTTTACGGGAATCCCCCGAAAAAGTGGCCGGAGTCCCACCAAAAATTAGGGTGCCACTTATGAATTTTTCGAGGACCCCATGTTATGTCCCGGCGTTGGGGGACAGCACACTAATTTTTGGGAGATTTTTTTCTCAGTGTAGGTGAGCAGTTACGGAGGTCCCACTGTACCGAGCACTGTATCGAGCAATTAATTTAAATTTTGGATAGATTGAATGTTTTGATGCGTCCGCACTAACGGCTCAACTTGAAGTGTCCTTTTCGCTTCGCGTGTTGCTACTAGAAGAAAGGGTCTCATCGCAGGAGCATTTTCAGGTCTTCTATTTTTAGCTGCAATTTCCATCAACAGAAGAATACGCTACAGTTTTTCTCTTGAGTTGGGGGTAGTCAATGCTCGAATTAGTATATTTCGTAACGAGTGCAAAAAAGTGTTTTTTGGCGAGTGGGAGGTTCGGTGGGAGTCGCCTTCGGCTCGTGATATAATCCCACGAGCTAAAAATCATTTTTTCACGAGTTACGAACAATATTTTTCATCACAATGTGGCGGAAATTGGACTTTTAGGCACGCGGAGCGTGCCGAAAAGTTCACTTTTCGTCACAGCGTGATGAAAATAATATTTTATCTTGATATTTAGTAGTTTTAGAATGACAGATCCATAATATTTGTTGGAAATTAATAATTTGGAACATTTCGTGAATCCTTTCAAGATAATTCAGTAGCAAAGTGCTAAAACGGTTTAAGTCGACTTATCTCTTAGTTGAGTTCTTGCAGAATATCTTCGAATCTGAAGGAGATAATGAAATTTTCGTAATAACCTTTTCTCTAGAGCAAATTGAGTGCCACAAAAAAGGTCTAGACAAAAATTTAGCTATCTTCCTTAGATTACGAAATATTCACTAAAAATTGGCCAATAGTACAAATCGACTTAAACCGTTTTACGACTTCACTGCTGAATTAATTCAATATTCTGTTCTACGATGAAATAGATGTTTACATTCGGGCGTCGAGAATGGTGGGGAGTGCGGTAAGTGTTCACGCTGACGAAAAAGCGATCAAGAGGAAATGCAGCTATAACGAGAGTCTATGTAATCATTTCCTATCCTAGTACATAAGGCTTCTCTAACTTGAAAATATAGAAATGTAATTTAGCACGAAAGGAATATAGCTGCTTTATTTTCTAAACTTTAACTTCCGTTATTCACTCCAGGAAAGATTTTGAAAAATTTCACGGAGAATATGCAGGCTGTAGTCGACGGCACCGAATCCCAAATGAAAATGTTCCTGCTGAGTGGTCATGACCTAAATATCGGGGCTCTTCTGATCGCTCTTGAGGTTTATGAGCCCCACCAGCCTCAGTTCAGCAGCGCGGTATTTCTCGAATTACTAGAGGATGAAGGCGAATATTTCGTCAGCGTGAGTATCCCTGTATTAATGAAAATTAGGGATGGGCAATTTTTAAAAAACATCGATTCCTTATTACTAAAGGAGCTCAAGTGGTATTCTCAAAATAATCAAACTACCAGAGATAGATCATTTTTTCTCGATTTATGAAAATAATCGATGTCTATGCACGTCATATCCGGTCTAACCTTCATGGCGCCTTCTTATGCTAGTATCGAAGAATTGATGTTTTTCATAAACATCGATATTGTGAAACGATTTTCCAGGAAAAAACATCGATTATTTAAAAAATCGATGTTTTTCTCATTACACAGGAGAAAAAACAAATTTTTTTTTTATAATTTTTTTTCTTCTCAAGGCACTTACGTTTCAATGATAAGTACTGCTGGAGAATTAAATTTTGAATCTCGAAACAGGGTTTTTGATTAATTGAAGAGAATAGATGGAATATTTTCCGTTAGCTGCAATAATTAACAAAAATTGAAATTTGAAAAAAATTGACATTTTTTTTAATTTAAAAAACTAATAAACGACTGAACTTGTTCACTTATCATTTATAACATTCATACTGTAGAAAATAATTACTTCAGATTGCGGATAAATTTTTATTTTGTTTATTCTCAATCAATGAACATTATTCTTCGACAAAAAAATGAAAAATTATGTTAGCTTGGTCAGAAACATCGATGTTTGGAAAAAAGAATCGAAAATCGATTAATCGGTCGTTCAAAACATCGAATAAAAAACATCGATGTTTGGGCATGAAAAACCGATGTTTTCGATTAATCGACAAACATCGCCCATCCCTAACGAGAATCAATCTATACTGGCGTCACTCTGTTATCGATTATTTTAGATCTTCTACTACCTGGGAATCCCCCCGGAGCGAACCGCAGTGGCTATTCCTGGATGCGAAAAATTATGTCCTTTTAAGAAGTTCGTGGAATTATACAGTCAAGTCATTCCCACTGAGGAAGACATGATATGCTGAACTGAGGGGATTATTTTGAGAATGGATAGTTGAGTGTGAACTGCAAATTTTCAGAATGTCAACAAAATCAAAGAAAAAGTTGGAGCGAATGACTGAAAATGAAAAAAGTGATGGAAGTTGTTGCGTTTAAGGAAGCGCAAGTGTATGAATCAGGCAGTTGTTGCCAATCGGAGTTCCAAATGCATTCTACACCAATAACTATTTGATTAATTCACTGAGTGAAACATTCTGAAATTTTTGTATTCCTCCAAGTGACAGAATCCATAAAGAAAACTAATTTCCATTCGGATATTTCTTTCCGCTACTCCCATTCTTTTCCTTCTAAAGAAGCCAGACAGGTAAAACCACAAAAGAGTTATTATTGTATCTCATTGTGGTATTTATTGAATCACTGGGGGATGTCAGCGTGAGTATCCCTGTATTAATGAGAATATTATATCAATCTGTACTGACGTCACTGTGTTATCAATTACTTTCGATCTTCTACTATCCGGAAATCCCTCTCCCCAAACGACTCGCAGTCGCTATTTCTGGATGCGAGGAATTATTGCCTTTTAACCCTAGATTGGTCACCATGCGAGGGAATTGCCGCAACGTGTCATTTTTTTCGTCTTGTCACCGGCTGGTTGACCGGAAAAATCCGAAAAAATTGGAATTCGTCAATTAAAGTATCTGGAAAATTTTAGTATTGTTTTTTAAATATTACATTCCAAATTCTGGAAGAAAAAAAATCATTTCCGACAGTTGAACAATTTTTTTCCATGTTAAATGAAATCGCCTATTTAAATTTGGGCCGATTAGCCAATCAGAGGGCAGAAAGGGCCGGAATATAAAAAAAAAAAATGAAATCGCCCGTTGCGCGACGTTGCTGGAAACTCGTTAAACGCGCCCGGGCAGTGTAGAGTGAATTCGGCAACGCTGGAGCCTAAATAACACGGCGGCAAATCCCCGCGGAGGTGACCAGAGTCGCAAGTTCCCGTCAGGTGACCAAACTAGGGTTAAATTATGTCAATTATATTGCATTAGAAAATAATCATGTTAGTTATGACCTTAAGTGAACTCCTTCAATAATTATCAACATTAAAAGATTGATCCAAATTCTTCCCTCTAGAAAATAAGAAATTTAGGAAAAATGAATAATCATTGGAGGAGTTCATCCAAGGTCATGTGCAACATAGTCATCCGCAAGTGTAAGTGTATGAATCGCGATTAAGTGATGAGTTGTAAAAAGTTGTCTACAATCGAGCTTCGAAATGTATTACATCGACAACTATTTGATTAATTCACGGTGTGGAAGATTTTGGTTTTTTTATTCCTCCACGTGACAGAATCCTCTGAAAATCCATAAATTAACGAATTTCCATTCAGATTTTTCTTCCTGTTTCGCCCATTCTTTTCCTTCTGCAGAAGCCTTACAGGAAAAACAATAGAATTATTATCATCATTGTCTCCTACTGAGACTCGTGATTCACTCATTCATCCCATAAATTAAACAACAAACGTATGCCAATAATGAGCACTGATGTATAATAATGTGATCCCGAGAGGATCTCGGCCTATATATAAGCATAAATCTTTGGGTTGTCAACGCTCAGTCCTTTGGAAAATTACTGTCGTCATGTCGCGGATTCCGCTTTCCCGGATAATTTTTTTTCTGCTTGTGCTTGGAGTACATACGATTGTTGGATTGCAGTACAAATTAGTGAATGTGGTGAGTCAATGCATACATGTACTGGAGAATTTTGTAGAAAAATATAGCGAATGCACTCGAAAATACTATTTAATTTTTATCATATTTTCTATTAGTTTTTGGCCAATTCTTTTTATCTCATTTTTTAACATCAAATTTTTTATTGGTTTTTGATCAATTCTATTTAAAAATTGCATACACGTACTGGGGAATTTCATAAGAAAATTAAGTGAATGCACTAGAAAAAACTATTCAATTTTTATCAAAATTTCTTTAAATCAAATTTTCTATTTGTTTTTTATCAATTCGATTTAAAAATTCCACAGCTTATTTACGCAGTTGATTTGAATGGAAATCTTCAATGAAAAATTTTTGTACAGAAAAAAATCAATAGAATTCGATCTTCCTGCACAATCTTTCTAGAGATATTTTCCATGAAAATGTCTTAAATTTTTTTCGTTTTTTTATTTCATTTTTGGAATGATAATAACAAAAATAGAGTTGAAATCAATTAGGAAGTCAATTAGAAATCAATTAGAAAGATCTAGAAATTCTACAGATTTTTTCTATAAAATTGTTTCTATTGGAAATTTCCTGTAAAAAAATGCGCAATGAAGCTGCAGAATTCTTCAACAGAATCGGCCAAAACTAATAGAATTTTGTCAATTTTTCCGCTAATTTATGATTTTAACATTATGTTGATATCACGGTTGAAAAACACCTCCATATCATAACAATATTTTTTAGTCATGCCTTAAAGATCGAATTTTTAAAAATCCATTTCAGGTATTTCGCCATGGGGACAGGACTCCCTTGATTGACGACGACGAACCCTTTCCCACCAGCCCATATCTGAACTGGACGTTCTATCCCTTCGGATCGGGGCAATTAACTAACGTAAACTAAAAAAATTCGTGACGGAGAGAGAAGTTGGATAGAAATTACCTAGAAAATCGTGGCAAATTTTACAGTGCGACAGGAGCGAAATGGATAAAAGTATAAAAATCTCTCTGTCAGGAGGACATTTTTGTCATTCCGGCCGTAAGGAATCACAATAACTCGTACATTCAACCCATGATTTCGTCTGAAAATTACAATCGCATAGCATTCTTTACGCGAAGAAAATTGTTGTCTTTGTAATTTATACAATTATTTTTTGCAATTTAGTTGGAATATTATTACAATAGAACTGTTTGATTTTGTTTTAGTCACATAGAATAAATTATTGGCCTGATGAAGGATACCTTGTGTGTCCGAAACGTCGGCAGAAATGGAAATCTTTTGGAATCTTCTGTTTTTTATAAATTCGAGTGATCAATAAAATTGTTTCAATGACCGTTAATAGCTGAGAAGTTAGAATTTTCTGGGAAGATTAAGAATTTTGAATGAATTTACGTAAAATTGTTGTTGTTGAAATTCGCCAAGTAGTTGTTGAAAAAAAATGGATTACCCACCAGTTGGTAAATTTCAACAACTAGTTGGTAATTCATTTTTTTCAACAACAAGTTTTCACATAAATTACTAACCAGTTGGTGAAATTCACCAAATAGTTTTCTCCGTGTAGCTATACCGATAGATATTTTGACATCATAGACTCTCAGTTCTTCCTGAAATTTGAATAAATTATCAAACAGCGAAACCGAGAGTTTAGTGAGCGGTACAGGCTGCATGCGGCCAATACCGCTCACTCAGCTCCCATCATAATTTTTTAATAAATTATCGAAATTTCACCAAAAGTGAGGGTCTATGATGTCAAAATATCTACGTGAATAGCCAAAGAATGCTCTGCAACTGTAATTTTTATCCGAAATCATGGTTTGGGCTGCAAGAATTGTCGTTATTCCTCAGGTGAATGGTACAGGCACTCCCTCCCCTACTGAAAAATCGAGTTCGCTCCACGATTACTTGACTCCTTCGGTACTTTGTCTCCAGCTTTTTTCTCCCTGCTAAGTCATCAAAATGCAATTTTGCAGAATTGAATAACTAATCATCCCTCTTTTATTTAGGCCGGAAAACAGCGTGAATACGATCTCGGTGTTCACATTCGCGAGAGATACCGCGATTTTCTAGGCGATATTTATAATCCAAGATCGATTATCGCTCGTAGTTCAGACTATGATCGAACGAAGATGTCACTGCAACTGGTGACGGCGGGAATGTTTCCACCTGCACCTGAACAACGGTGGCGTCCAGCTCTGAATTGGCAACCGGTTATTGCTAACTATGTGCCGTATCCTGATTCTCTACTGAGACCTATGAGTTGCCCACGGTTAGTTTTCACGGGGAATGAAACATAATGTGGATGCAAAAGCCATTATGACACTTATGAAAACATTTAATAGAAAAACCTAGCGCTTTCTTTAAGAGATTCTATTGAATTTTTATTGGAAGCGGATGAATTCTATTCCAATTCCCTTCCCGAAAAGATGACTGTAGCGGATTTTGAAGTCAGTAAATGTGCCTTACTGTATATATAGTATCAGTAGGCGTAGAGCTCAGCCGTCATTGCGTGATATATATATATATAATATTATAATATAATATGTATTATATATTATATTAATAATATATTTAATATAATTATATTATAATAATATTATAATATAATAATATAATATGTATTATATATTAGGGGAGGTTGGGGTAAAATGGACACTTTTGACTTTTTTTAAAATGTTAATGACAACTTGAAATATTGATGAAATTCAATATTTTTTTTTTCAGTGTAAAGAACATTTCTTTCCCTTTGTAATGAGCCTAAACTGAGCTCAATTGATAAATTAGTGTCTGAGTTATGAGTAATTTAAAAAAAGTCCAAAGTGTAATACATAATAATATAATATATATATTATATTATTGTATTAATATATAGATATATATGCATGGCGATTATCGCAAAATTTTTGAAATGAGATGAGATGTTTTTATATACATTTATTTCGATAGATTTGTTTCGATAGATATTTTTTATAATATTAATATTATATTTCGATACACGCTTTCTTCCTGCTAGCGCCCCATTCTAGATTGGGGGTTTCTAGTCTATTAAAAAATTCCATCATTTATTGTGTCAATTCATATTGAAGATAAAGATGCGATTTCACCCTGTCATTTTATTGAGACATATTTAATAAAAAAACGATAGATATTGATTATTCTATAGAAATTCTTGGACACAAATTTTCCAAATTTTTTCCGTAATATTTTCATTTTTTCTCATAATGAAATCTAATAAACAAAACTTGGAAAATTCTTGTTCATGAATTTTTACAAAAATCGTCTGAATGGAATGACTTATATGGAATAATCAACATTTACATACTTTTCCTAACAGAATTGGCGCATAGAACGAATAGAATTAGAATTTTCAGAATTATTTTCTAGAATTTTAGATTTTAGAATTTCCTAATAGAAATTCTAAAATCAAATTAATTCTCATCAAATTTCAATGGAATTTCTTGGAGAAAGCGTTAGCGATTTTCTATTAAATATTTTCGTACCCGAAAATATTGCCGAGCCCTAACGAAGATTTTCATAAACGCTTTTGTGTAAGAAGTTGTCATTTTTACTAAACTTACAGCCTTCTTCCACTAGAATTTTGCTAAAAATGAGTAAAGAGTTAACAGCTTACCCAATTATTGAAATTCAGGGGTAATTTTCAACGAATTTTCACATCCGTAGGCATAATTCCCCCAAAACTAATATAAAAATTTTCATTTCAGATACAAGAAAGAGCTGAAAGCTGTGGAGGAATCCCCGGAAGTCCAACTGGAACTCTCTAAGTACAAAGACTTCATGGAAGACCTTACGGCATTGACTGAAAAACCAATAAAGCGTGCGAAGGATGTAGAGGGGCTCTACAACGGTTTGATGGCGCTGTACTCCATGGGGCTTCCCCTGCCTGAATGGACTGAAGGGATCTTCCCTTACGGAATCATGCATGACGCCGCAACCCTGAATTATCGAGTCGTCAGTTGGAACAGGAGGATGAAAATGTTGAATGGAGGTGAGAAAAACGAGAATAAAATCATGACTTCGAATTAATACAAAAACGAATCGCTCACATTAATAGATCAAACCCCGAGTTAACCCTGGGTCAACTCTGGGTTTATGGAAAAAAACCCAGCGAAGAAAGAGAGAAACTCTGGGAAATTTCCATGAACCTAGAGTTAACTCTGAGTTTGATTTATCAGGGCAACTTTCGCTCAAATCGCTCACATATTTTTAAAATTTTTATGACTTTTCCGAGTGAAACTTGACTGAAATTATTGTAGGAATGCTTCTGAAGAACTTCACTGATAATATGTTTCTCGCGGCAACCGCAAAGAATGAATCTCCAGTGAAAATGGTGCTACTAAGTGGCCATGAGATTAATCTAACAGCTCTTTTGGATGCTCTGGGAGTTTATAAACCTCACGTACCGGCATACTCCAGTGCCATGTTTGTTGAACTACTAGAAGATAATAATGAATATTACGTCAGGGTAACGATCACGAAATTCGTCAAAATATTTGCTAAATGTTAATTGAAATAATTCAAACTCATTCAATTAATTTTATTGTTTTGTTCTTTTGTAGATATTCTACTACCTCGGAATTCCGCAAGAAACAGTCCAAGTGAACATCCCCAAATGTGGGAGGATATGTCCTCTCAGCAGGTTCATAAAATTATACTCTGACATCTTCCCCTCGGCGGAGGATGTCCAATGTGTGCCATAATATGAATAGAAAATTGTCCAGTATTTTTCATAAAAGAATTTTAATTTTAAGTTGATGTGAGAATTGAGATTAATAAACGTATTTATACTGAATAATTTGTAACTATTCATTGGTCAATGTTTTTCTCGAGGGAAGAATGCTTCCCCGGCCATCACTTTCGAACAAAAACGAAATCATAACTGCGAATGAATTCGCTTAAACCGCTCATGTATTTTTAAAAATTTTGTGACTCTTCCGAATGAACCTTATTGAAATTATTCTAGGAATACTCCAGTGCCATGTTTGTTGAATTACTAGAAGATAATAATGAATATTACGTCAGGGTAAGGATCACGAAATTCATCAAAATATTTGCTAAATGTTAATTGAAATAATTCAAACTCATTCAATTAATTTTATTGTTTTGTTCTTTTGTAGATATTCTACTACCTCGGAATTCCGCAAGAAACAGTCCAAGTGAACATCCCCAAATGTGGGAGGATATGTCCTCTCAGCAGGTTCATAAAATTATACTCTGACATCTTCCCCTCGGCGGAGGATGTCCAATGTGTGCCATAATATGAATAGAAAATTGTCCAGTATTTTTCATAAAAGAATTTTAATTTTAAGTTGATGTGAGAATTGAGATTAATAAACGTATTTATACTGAATAATTTGTAACTATTCGTTGGTCAATGTTTTCCTCGAGGAAAAAGTACTTCCCCAGTCATCACTTTCAAACAAAAACGAAATCATAGCTTCAAATTAATTCATTCAAGTCGTTCATATATTTTTAAAAAATTTTATATTATTCCTTTTTTTTTCCTGTATTTTTCATAAATGACTTTTAATTCCACGTTGGTCTGAGAATTGGGAGATTAATAAATGCATTTACACTGAATAATTTGTACTTATTCGTTGACCAATGTTCTCCTTGAATCGTAATACCTGGATTGAAAGTATATCGATAAATAGAATCTCGAAGCAACAGTGCTTCCCCGGTCATCAATTCCTTTCTCTTCTTATGACGCACTAGATAGTCTGAAGGGGTCACTAATCGAAGTTATCATCACCAGTTTTACGTCACGCTACAAGAACAAAATATAGAACTACTCATATAATTAATTCATTATCTACGAAATGAATAGTTTTATGGAGAAAAATAAATTAATGTCAAATTTCTGAAACTCGAGAATTACAATAAAAACATCAATTGTATTAATTTTTCACCAAATTACAGTTTTTCAAAAAAAACCCAAAGAATTACAAAAAATTGGAAAAAAAATCTTTAAAAAATTGCAATTCTACAAGTACACAATTATTATTTACAATTGCGGTTGTCGAAAATAATCAAAAAACAGTTGAATGATTACGGCGTCACTTTGGTTTGTGGACATTAAGCACTGTCAGCGTGAAACTTGCATGTAACTGGAGTATGCAAATTATGTGATGAAACAAACAATTGATTCATGACGGAAGCCATCGGATTTGAGAAGTTGATTAAATGATCAACTATCAAATGCATTCCCTGAAGGATTCACCCCTTAGAGCCTAAAATCCTTTATATTATAAGGCTTTCCGTACTTTTTCGCCGCTGAAAAATTTCGCCGTGGAATTCTTTCCAAGAGGTAATTCTTCCGGAGGAAAAATCCAGTCGCCTATTATAAACACCCCCACGCTAAGTATAACTTTTCGATTAAAATCACTCGTTTTCAAGAAATTGTCTGTTGACCACGACATATTATGGGACTTCCCTGAACCACAATCCCACTAAATTTTCCTGCGGGCACGTTCCGCCTATCAAGGAAGACCTGAATACCCCGAACCGCGGGAAAAAGGCCAGACATATGTGAATCAATATGCACGTGACGCCTGGACTCGAGTAATGACTTAATTGCCTGTACAACAGATTCTAAAAATATCCCGATTCTTTAGCATTACACAATCTCCATGACGTACCTCGCATAATGACACGAGTCGGATGTATTTCCTCGCGTTGCGGTAATTTTCTCCCTTCCATCGAGCCTGACCAGCAATGACACAGGAAAACCAACGGGGAAATAACGGCTCCCGTGCGTACTACAACTCACTTGTAAATTTATTTTAATTGCTCTGCGATTTCCTTATCGGCAAGTGCAAATTAACTCCTTTTGAATCCTGAGGTATATAATGTGTGGGCAGGGAGATCCTTCCGCACATAAACATTAGTCTGAGTTGTGAAGTGCTTCGATAACTCTTGATCATGTCGAGGATTCTTCACGCTCAAATCATCTCATTGCTGATTGTGGTTGGAGCACATGCCATTGTCGGATTGGACACCAAGTTTGTGAATGTGGTATGTCTTTACGGCTCAATTCAGTGATCACTTTAGGGATTTTTTTTAATAAACAAAAAGTAAAAAAAGTAGAAAAGAAATTGCTTTCGTCATAACAACATATTTTTTAGTGTTGCCCTTGTCCAAACTCGTAAAAGTGAAAATTACTAGGGGAATATGTTGTCCAGGCTGTTGTTATAGGGTTTTTCTACTTGTGGGGTTGGCAGGCCTCCCTGCGGATCCGCCCGCCAAATTTCCACGAGTAAAAACCCCGTAACGACAGCCCGTATATATAATTTTCTAATAAATTAGCAATTAGCTTCCGAATGGGATTTCTCTGACGATTTATTTTTAATTGATTTCAATTATTTATGTTCTTAGTCATCCTGACACAAAAAATAGAAAATTTTGGGTTTGAAAACTACAATGTTCCCATTCGCAAGAAAAAACAACAATTTTGTACGAAATGATTGGATCTACATCAGATTTATGAAAATTTCAATTTCAGGTTTTTCGTCATGGAGACAGGACCACGTTAGACAACGATGATGAGCCCTTTCCCACTAGTCCATATCTCAATTGGACGTTCTACCCTTATGGGTTGGGACAGTTGACTAACGTAAGTCATAAGATTATGAACAAAGAGAAAAATCCGGATATTACTCCTGGAGTTTAGTAATCGTGATGCAATGATTTTGGAAAATTGTTACGTGAAATTGAATGATTGATCCTCTATGATTCATTTAGCAAGGGAAGCGACGCGTGTATGATCTTGGTGTTCACATACGTGAGAGGTACGGCGATTTCCTGGGCGATGTGTATCATCCAAGTGCGATTATCGCTCGCAGCTCGGACTACGATAGAACGAAGATGTCATTGCAATTGGTGATGGCAGGAATGTTCCCACCTGCGTCTGAACAGAAATGGCATCCGGACTTCAACTGGCAGCCGGTTATCGCCAACTACATTCCATATCCTGATACATTACTGAGGCCTCAGGATTGTCCGCGGTGAGTGACATCAATTCGAAAAGCGAAACGAAAAGAATTCTCGAGGTTCTTGACGTTTTTATCTTGGAAAGCAGATGGGACGTACCCAGAGAGAGATTGTGATGGATCTGAACTCTGTGATTGTTTTGACGTTCTTTCCCTACAGGAGAGACGCACAGTAGCATCAATCTTGTTTGTGATCAAATTAATAAGCGGGTAACATTGATTGTCCACGATTCCTTCAACAACTGCTGTTGATGGTACCACCGAGTTTAAATCCTAGATCTCAAGTTCCTTTCTACTTACCACCAACCAAATCTAGAACAATCACATCATCTCTCTTTCGGGCATGTGAATCAGTGAATAGATTGGGTACATTCAGTAAGAATAGTTTGGAGATTGCAACATCATTACTTTCGGAGATTGTGCTGACAGCACATGAATTTTTAAAATCTTCACATTCGTAACTTATCTCTTTCTTTCTTATAAGTGGTGTGTAATTATAGGGCTTTTACGGTAAAATCGCGCAAAATTAATGTAAAAATTTCCTCGCAGAAAACTGCTGAATCGGTCTGGAGTGCGTTACAATTTTCTAGGACCTTCTATGATTTTCGGAAGCGTTAGCTGCTGAATTATTCGGGAAATTCTTGAAGATTTCTAGAATATTCCAGAGTCTTCTGGAACATTCTGTACCGGGAAATTGTAGTTTTCCAGACGATTCGCGAACTTTCCAGAGGATTCAGTACCGTTCTGAACCTCTGTTGAACTTCCTAGAACCGTCCATGAATTTCCGGAAAAACGGACATCTCAAATTATATAGATTTTCTTATGATTGTCGAGCCTTTGTCTACCATTTATACGTACGTAATTCAATATTTGAATTTAGCATGTATTAATGAATGTATTTAATTTGACCTGATACTTGGCTCTTCGCTGTTGGGTCTATAAACAATAAAGATGGAACTAGATAAATTGAGAATTCACGGCAACTCATGCGTAAATTTTCGCTTTAGGTTTAAAGAAGAGCTTAGTACTGTGGAAGAATCTGTTGACTTCAAAAGAGAACTGATAGAGTACCAACGACTGATGGAATTCCTCACCAAATGGACTGGCAAACCTATCAAAAGTGCTCTGGACATGGAGGGCCTCTACAATAGTTTGAAGGCGTTGAACGCCATGGGACTTAGACTGCCTGAATGGACCTCAGGAATCTTTCCTTACGGAAAATTGCATGACGGCGCTATTCTCAATTATCGGCTCATGAGCTGGAGTGAAAGACTGAAAGTGTTGAATGGAGGTGAGAAAATTAAAAAATCAATCTGATTTCGACGAATCCATCTCTACAAATCAACATACTGTGTAAAATATTCATAATGAATAGTTATTCCTGAGACATCCAACATGACAAATGAAATATTTCATGAGAATTCCTTCAAATAAATGTATTTCATTATTGAAAATGTATTGAAAAATTCAATTCAACTTCTAGAAATTTTGTTTTTTATTATTCACATGTAATATATGAAGTAATTGAAGTCTTCGTTGTGACAATCAATCATTCTATTTTACATTCATTGTCATAGTTGAATTATTATTAAACAGAATGAACAAATTATTTCAGAAATGTTTCTAAAAAACTAAATTCCCGAAGTTATCATACATGACAAATCAAATATTTCATGAGAATTCTTTCAAATAATTGTATTTCATTATTGAAAATGTATTGAAAAATTCAATTCAGCATCTGGAAATCTTGTTTTTTATTATTCACACGTGACATATTAAGTGATTAGAGTCTTCATTGGAACAATCAATTGTACTATTTTATATTCATTATCATATTCAAATTGTTATATAATAGAATAAACAAATTATTGCAGGAATGCTTCTGAAGAACTTCACTGACAATATGCTGCTAGCCGCAACCGCAACAAAACAATCTCCATTAAAAATGGTGCTGCTGAGCGGGCACGAGATTAATCTAACTGCTCTCATGGAAGCTCTTGGAGTTTACAGTCCTCACGTGCCTGAATACTCCAGTGCCTTATTCGTTGAATTATTAGAAGAGCATAACGAACATTTCGTCAGGGTAAGAATGACCTCCACATTAATGAAAATCTCGAATTAATTCTGATCACAGCTTCACCTGATTTATCTTAATTTTATTTTTTCGCTTTCAGATAATCTACTATCTTGGAGACCCGCAAGAGACCGCGCAGATAAACATTCCCAGATGCGGGAGGCTGTGTCCCCTCAATAGGTTTTTACAATTATACTCTGATGTTCTGCCTTCGGTGGACGATATCAACTGCATGCCATAAAGATGAAAAATCGTTGTTCATTGTTGCCTTCAGTATTTGTAATAGGAATTTTCAATTGAATTAGGATTAAGGAACCAATAAATGCAAATTATTTATATGAAATATTTTGGGGGTTTTAATGATTTTCCGTATTCAATAATTTTATTCATATAACGATTTAATGATTAATCATGAATGATTAATCATTAATTATTTTAATGATTTCCCAAATGCAACCTAATCTAAAATGATAACGATATGTTTTTTAATTTCTTTAATTCGTCTCCTCACGACTTTGATCACTTCGCTGACTCTCACGTCCCAGTTAATCATTATCATCACTGAGTGAAAATATGTTACTCGTAAAAATATCTCACAATGCTACAGGTAAGACGAATGCGACTCACCGCAAATCCATTTATGACTGCGCGATAAGCCTCACCTTTTATCGAATTTTATTACATTACTTTCTTTATGGGAGGTAAATGATGCGAACGAGCGCCGTTCGGTTTGAGTGCCGTAGTCTGATATTCGCGAAAGTGTGAGGCTGAGGTCTTCAATATTTGGAGAAATTCAGAATCGCAGTTTTTCACTTTTGTTCATTATGAGAGTTTCTTCTTGCTTTATTGCACTAGTATTTTTCGTTGATGTTCAGACAATTCTGGGGGTGAAGTACAAATTTGTTAATGTGGTAAGTGGCATTGAGTTAATGGAAAATTACTTATTGAAAATATAAAATTTTCAACTATATAATTTTGTAATATTTTCTTCCAATGTAATTTTGTAAGATAAAATCCCTGATTTTATGTATAGAATTTCTTATTGCATTGTTACTGAATTATTTTTGCAATGTCTGTATCCAATCCAAAAAAAAAAACAAGAAATCATTTTTAAAATTCAGATGACAACAGGTTGGCCTAAGCGGTCTTCAGCAATTTTATAAACGTAGAAACGAAGTTGAAGTCAAATAATTCTTGGCGATGGCGCAACGCTTCGTCTTCCAGGGAAGACGCTTAGGCCCACCTGCTGTCATCTGAATTTTGAAAAATGATTTAGAACATTGAATTAACAAAGAAGCCCCTGATGAGGTCTTCCCTGGAAGACGAAACGTTGGGCCATCGCAAAGAATTCTTCACCTCCAACTTCATTTCTACGTTTATAAAATTGCTGAAGACCGCTGAGGCCAACCTGTTGTCATCTGAATTTCAAAAATAATTACAATGGTCAAAAAACCTATTCAAAAAATAAGAAATCATTACAGTTCATGCCTTGAGATGTTCACTTCTGGATTCTTTCATGCGCGTGATAACGTTTTGATTTCAGGTATTTCGACATGGAGATCGCGCCCCTTTGAACGACGACGATGAGCCATTCCCCACTAGTCCCTATTTGAACTCGGATTTTCCTCCCAACGGCCCCGCACAATTAACGAATGTAAGTCCCCTAATTATGAGCTCATCTCACTAATTTCTCATTTCACATGAATTTTTCTCATTTAAAATGTCATCAACCAAATAAAAAGTCGACTTTTGTCCCCGCATTGATAGAAAGGATTAGTTATTGTTAATGAATGGATTTGGTTGGAGACGAGAGTCGCTCCAAATGTTCATTCGTTGATAGTTAACAAATACATATTTGAGGAGGCTTATTTAACTCGTTTTTCACCTTTCAAGTGAACTATTCGTCAGAGATAGGCAATAATATTAGATTTTGACAATATTAAAAAGAATGATCTCCTTATATTATTCAGTTTCCCAATATTTAACAAAATTGAAATATTATAGAATTTATTAGCTAGATTTTTAGATTGATGGTGAATAAAATATTTGATAATACTGAAATGTAGTTTTTTAGTTAACAAGCTAATTCTAACTTTAGGTACTTCACTTTTCGATTATCTAAATAATCGTCAATCTTCCTACCTAAATTATAAGTTGATAGAATATTTCGAAATTTAAATGTACAAATTGATGGTTACTTTAATATTTAAAATTTTAGGATTTATGTTAAATATTAACAACTTCACAATTTAACGGTAATTAAGATTGATTGATATGCCTATCACTACCATTCGTGAACTATTAAGGATAATCGGGCGAGCTGGGAGGGTTGGAAAAAAGGCAGCCATTTTTTTATTTTTTTTACGTATTCTTTAAATGATGGAAAAGGCGTGTGCAACGTTTCAGACTGCTGGGGAGCATGGTTAATTTATTATGAATTTTTTTTAAAAACGGTCATTTAACCTGTGATCTTATGGAAATCACCAAAAAAACTGTAAAACCCAAAGAAAAAATGCAGCCAAAGTCAAGAAACTTTAGACACATTTAGAACATGTGATCACTGATTTCTTGAGTGAAAAAGATTGTCGCCTAGGAGCATTGTTTATTAATAATAGCGAAAAAAGTCCTTAAAAATGAAATTTCTGCGCACGCAGCCCGAACGAGCGGCAACGTCCCAAGTACCGATCGGGTGGGGGTAGCGCGGTCAATTTAAACGTCTCTTGAGAGAGAGCGATGAAGCGTTGTGACTGGCCCTCCCTCGAGCCAGTGGTACCAGCTCCAGGTGAAAAAAAAACTACCGATGATGTTGCGCATGGATTAAGATTTTTTCATTTATTAAAAAAAAAATAATCTGAAAACCATTCAATGCGTGGAACAGATACAAATAAATTTGATTAGCTCCAAAAATAATCTTTAACCGGAGATACTCCCTAATATTGCCTGAATTTTGAATCCGAATGGAAAAAAATTTTTTGTTCAGCGATTGGATTTCTGCAGAAAAACAATCGAAACCCCTCCGCCTCACCTCCTACATTTCCTCCTCGCCCGATTATCCTTAACGAATATTCATTTGATCATATTCAACTCTAGCATCCGTTAATAGTTAACGATTCTCGTTTGGAATAAATGAATCAGTCTATCAGTGCGAAATCACTCATTACCGACATAATTCCATAATCACGAAAGATGTAATTTCCCATTCTGAATCAATCGCTTCCTAGTAATTTCGTTGTTTTTCTCAGATAGGAAAAAAGCGTGCGTATGACCTCGGTGTTTACATCCGTAAACAATATGGCGAATTGCTTGGAGACATATATCACCCGAGCGTGATAATTGCTCGCAGTACAAACGTGGATAGAACGAAAATGTCTCTGCTGGCAACAATGGCGGGAATTTTCCCGCCCGCGGCGCGACAGCGCTGGCATCCGAATTTGAACTGGCAACCAGTTGTCATCAATTATCCACAGAGGGAGGATGTCCTTTTGCATCCCTACTATTGTCCACAGTAAATAGACCAAATCCTAATCACTTTTTTTAATCTACCAGCAGACTTTGATATTTTTACGCTGAATAACAATACCGGAAATTGGAAGACTGAATCGAGTTTCAAAGTCTTTCATAATTTTCGCTACTTCCTGGTTTCAATTCAGGAACTCCACTCTTTCATAATTCAGAATGACTTTTCACCAGGGAAGTCAACAGTTTTAACCAAATAAAAAACATTGGCAAGAGGAATACTCTAGATACAATTATCTGTTGGATTTACTATTATCCATTCATCAAAAGAGATCAGATTTGAGTGATATTATGCGTCCGACGTGTTTGGTAACAAAAGCGCCCCGGACGCGGAATTAATTTTAAAATTCCGTAGCGAAGCGGTCAAACGGTTCAACTCGATTTTGAATATTGGTCAGTTTTCAACGAATATCTCGAAATTTAAGGCGGATAGCAAAATTTTTGTTACAGCCTTTTTTGTAGAGCCAATTGAGAGCTGCGAAAAAGATAATTACAAAAATTACGCTAACTCTCCTAGATTCGGAGATATTTCTTAAAAACTTCGCTGAGACCTAAGTTGACGTGAACCAGTTATACCGTTTAACTACTGAATTGATGCGCATGAAAGTGCGCGCAGCCAAGCTCCGATAACTCAATTTTATCAAAAAATCATTATTCAATTTTCTCATTTCCATTGAATCATGATTTTTTCACTGGTAAACAATCCGTTGCAATTCATTTTTTCATAAATTTCTGAAATTGTTCATTTTAGCCATTTTCGAACACTAATATTTTTTTCAGTGACTGTCATCAATATTAAATTTCGTCAATATTAACAGGACTTGCGACTTACATTAATAAAGGTTTAAATATACTCATCAAAATTGAAAAATAATATAATATTGATAATTTAAATTTCTGATTAATGATGAATTAAATATCTAATAATTTGGAACTGTAAATTTTCCATCAAGTAAGTATTTCTAATTTCTTAAAAGGAATTATCGATTGACGGAATAATAGGTAATCTTCCTACCTAAATTATTGATGAATAAAATAGTTTAAAATTTGAATATTTAAATTGATGGTTACTTAAATAACTAAAAATTTAAGAGTGATATTAACTAAACGACGGCTTCAAAATTTAACAGTTATCATGATTTATGAATATGGCTATCCCTGATTTTTTTTTTAACTAGAGATTCTAAAAAGATTTGACAAACAGATATAAAATCAGCGCGAAAGTATCTATAATATGAGGTTGGTTCCACTTTCTACAGCAAACAAGCCCGTATTTTGTCGCGCTATATTATTCTCATTAGATTCGTGAAGGAACTGAAAATCGTGGCAGACTCGCCAGAAGTGCAGCAAGAACTCAGCCAATACCGTGAGATGATGAAAAACCTCACGGAGTGGTCCGGAAAGCCGATTGTGCTGGCAAAACACTGCGACGGCCTTTACAACGGTTTAATGGCGTTATATTCCATGGGCCTCGAGCTTCCTCACTGGACCTCCGGTGTTTTCCCTCACGGACCACTATTAAACTGCACAACTCTGAATTATCGAGTCTACAGCTGGAACCAAAGGATGAAAACCTTGAGTGGAGGTCAGTAATGAGCGCCCCAGCATGATCTTTGATCATAATCATCTTTATTTCATCAGGAATGCTCCTGAAGAACTTCACCGAGAATATGTTGGCGGTTGCCGGAGGAAACTGGACGTCTCAACCGCGAATGATTCTGTTGAGTGGACATGAGATTAATTTAACATCTTTTCTTGATGCACTCGGGGTTTATCAACCGCATGTGCCGGAATACACGAGCGCCATTTTTGTTGAATTACTGGAGGATGAGACTGAGTATTACGTTAGTGTGAGTATTTATTCAGTATTGATAATTTATTGTGAACTATTCAATTCAACAGGGCAGCATTTGGTTCATCTATGATTTGTATTTTGGTGTGGTCAATTTGGCAACTCAAGGGATTGACCTTAATGTAAAGGTTGAGGGTTCAAACCCAAGTGGAAACTATGAACCTGAAACTAGCGAAAGATTCGACAACAGAAGATTTGTCTTAGGCGAATTTAGAGGTGTACAAATGTTTTTAAAGTCGGGTGTATGGCCGAGTGGGTAAGGTGTCCGCCTACAAAGCCAGAGGTCCTGGGTTCGCAACTCAGCACCGGGGAATTATTTCTGGATTATTTGATTTAGTCAAAATAATATAAGGACACCATCAAGTATACGTTGTAACAATGAGAGAAACCCAATGTGTTAAGCATGTTCGAATCATGTAAAAATACAGGACCCGCAGTTCTACGTGTTTCGAGAACCTGACTACAGTTGATTCTCACCTTCAAAATACTGTCGATACCATCGTAACCTATATAGGCTACAGAGGAAATAGTCGTGAGTTCGAACGACAATAAAGAGTCGCGAACCCGTCGCTAATGACCTAGCTATCGATGCAACGTTAAGCCCCAACAAACAAACCAACAAACAAATGTTTTTAAGTAATGTACAAACTTTTTCGCACTCAAAAAACATTGTACATATGATTATTTGACTCTCCTACACTTGAATATCCCCTAAATTGAATTTTCCGCTGACGAATATTCTGCTAGTTTCAGCTTCATATGGAAACTGAAGTTCGCAAATGTATCTATTCAAAACGTTACAAACTACTCTTAATATAAAACAAAAAAATCTTTTCAAAATAATTTCTCTTATCATTATTCTGGATTATTCATTTCAACTAATGCCATTTAATATAACTTGCATAGAATTAGCTGCAGTTAATATTCATATTTTCTTGTGGTCAATTCGGTGGCGCAAGTGGTAGGGCGTCAGCCTGTTAATCTGAAGATTGTGGGTTCAAACCCAAGAACGTGAAATTGAATTTCACTGATGTTGGTGTTCAAACGTGTTATAACTGGCAAATCTGTTGATGTCGTTGATCCAAAGAACTTCCTTCAAAACAATTTTTTCATAATTATTTTTTATCATTTTTACCGATTTTTCCCATTCAATAGAACTTGCGTAGAATTCGCTGCAGCTAATATTCATATTTTCTTGTGGGTAATTCGGCGGCTCAAGTGGAAGGGCATCAGTCTGTTAATCTGAAGGTTGTGAGTTCAAACCCAACAGCGTGAAAATGAACTTCACTAATGTTTGTATTCAAACGTTAGAACCACAAGACCTATTATGATTAAAATCAAACATTTCAAAGTAATATTTTCTCATTATTTTACAGATTTGGTACTACTTGGGAATCCCGCCGATTAGAACGCGCATAACCGTTCCAGGATGCGCAAAGTTATGTCCTCTCGAGAAGTTTGTGGAGTTGTACAGCAACGTTTTGCCGACTCAAAATGACATGGTGTGTTAATCATTGCAAAGATTACAATCCCATGAAAACATTTTGAAATTGTGAGTAATCTTAATGTTTTCAAACGTTTTTTCACATCCTTTATTCTCTAATATAAATATTTTTGTAATAAACGATTGAATACATAAAATCAGGGTATAAATGATCCAAAACCACTCTCGCTTGGAATTTTCACTCCAATGGAATCTCCTCTTGCACCACCTGAAGAAAGAAAAAATAATTTGAATAACGAACTCAATTAATTTTAATTTCATCATCATCATCATCATCATCAATACCGATCACTACTCAAACTAATCACGCACGAAAAAATTTAATAGAAAAACCTATCGAATTCGATTTTTCTATACAACTTGTTCTTTTTAGATATTTTCAATAGAATTTGCTCGGCTCAAATTTTTCAAGTTTTTTTCATTCTATTTTTCTTTTCTTCTCATCAAGAAAATCAAGCGAAAAAACTTAGAAAATTTGAGCCGAGGAAATTCTATAGAAAATATCTCAATAGAATAAGTTATATAAAATTGAATTCTATTGACTTTTTCTACTGAATATTTTCTATTGAACATTTCAATAGAATCAGCCAAAAATTAATAGAACAGTTCAATAGAAATTCAATAGAATATTCTAACGAATTCGATAGGTTTTTCTATTAAATTTTTTCGTCCGTGGTGCTCTCTCTTGCTGGTTAACAAAGCAATTCAGTTCACCTGAATGCAAACTTTGAGGTATTCCATCTCAGACATTTCCTGTGCTTTAGCAGGCGGCACTTTTCCCCGTCGGCGCAACTCTTGTTTGGCCTCGTTCAAATCAAATATCTCCACAGGATCCAATTTAGCCTTGAGCACTAGACTGGCCAGGTACTCAACGTAGTGCTGCCTGCGGGGAAAAGTACCGGTATTTTAATAATAATTCAACAACTATTAATTTACCTTCAACAAGTCTTTTTTATAGTCGTCGGGATTTCGTCTGTACCAATTTGGTGGTAAACTGATACCTGCACGTTTAACACACGTTTCAAGGTCATCGATTGATAGGAGGGACAGTGGTTCCAGCTTTGAGACACGTATTTTGTGCACGAGATATTCAACGTAGTGAATCCTGAATACAATTGATTTATTTACAATTTTTTTAAGTTTTAGTCACGACAAAATCGTTACGAAGGTCAACATTTCTCGAGAATTTCTTGGGAACAATTGGATTTTGAGAAAAATCCAAGATCTTAATTATTACACGCATGAAAAATCCTATAGAATTTTCTATAGCGTGTCCTATAGGATTTCCTACAGGAAATCCCATGGAGAATTCGAACATTTCTTATAGGATTTTCCGGATAGGATTTCATATGAGATTTTCAACAGGATTTTCTACAAAATTTAGGGGTATTAGGGTCACAATGAGGGTCAAACGTGTCATATGGGGGTCATACGAAGGTCATTTGATCCTCATGAGCCTCCTATGACCTTTGTATGACCCTCATATGTCCCCATGTGACCCTCATGTGACTAGTATATACCCCCATATGACTCTTTTGACCCTCATTTTGAGCCTCATGACCCGAAATTTCATAGGATATCCTATTGAAAATCTTATAGAATATCCTATAGGAAATCCTATCTGAACAATCCTATAGAAAATGTTGGAATTCTCCACAGAATTTTTTCATACGTGTACTCCTGAAAAATATTAATTATCCATGATTATTGAACTTCTATTATTCAACAATTTAACGAGAAATGGGCTTTTTTATTACTG
The DNA here is from genome assembly GCF_001412515.2 of Diachasma alloeum. Taxonomy (NCBI): domain Eukaryota; kingdom Metazoa; phylum Arthropoda; class Insecta; order Hymenoptera; family Braconidae; genus Diachasma; species Diachasma alloeum. Next base: position 808,258 of record NW_021680507.1, read on the forward strand.
AATTGTCGCTTTAGCTACCTGCAGAGTCCCGCGTGATTCTCCACAACATCAGAATTGCAGACAGCATCGACAACTCCTGTTGGAGTCTCCTTCTGCAGCTGAACCTTGCACTTTTGATCGTTGTTGGGATTTTCAGTATTGAATTCAATTTTGTTCTCCCTCAGGAGCTCTTGCAGCTGTGCTGGTTCCTTATCGCGCAGGTAGAAGAGACAATTGCGGGGATGATGGGCGTGGAGACCGAGCTTTGAGCAGTAAGGACTGATGGAGCATTTCGCTCCCATCATGAAGGCCTTGCCACAGCCACAGCAAAACTCGTATTTGCATTGATTGCAGGTGAAGTGCATGCAGCCTTGGAATGTTGAAAGCTGGTCATTACGGAAATTATTACTTTTGGGTTTTCGGTAGCTTACCTCCACGAGATAGTGAATAACGGAATTTACACTTGGGACAGTCAATTCCATTGTCAGCTAGGTGCTGGGCTAGACCTGCTGCCTGATTGTCTGGGTCGTTCTCGTCTTTCCAGGCGGAGAATTGCTCACATGTTGTTCCCTCGTGCTGCTTTTCCCACTGGGGAACAGGAGTATTCTCATTACAAGTGTGAAAGAATTTCATTTCATTTCTTACACTTCAATAGAATCGGCCAAAAACTAATAGAAAGTACAACAGAAGTCTAATAGAATTGTCCAGCGAATTCACTAGGTTTTTCTATGAAATTTTTTCGTACGTGAAAGTTTCTATTCGCAAGCAAGAACAATCATTTTTAATCGTCGACGCAAGAAAGAAGTCTTTTCGTTCTTTCTCTTTCATAAACTAGTTCAAATTGCAAGAAAAAACTCAAACGGTTGAATATATATCGAGATAAATCATATTCATAAAGATTCTTACAGGTCTTCGACAGAATGCGCACGTCACAGATCTGCAGTCAGGGCAGATCAACCGCTTCTGATTTGGATTTGCGTAGAATCCACTCGAGCACTAAAACACCGACTCATCATTATCATATCGTTTCACATCGTATTACTCTTCATTATCGTATTACTCTTGTATTCACCTGCGCACACCACTTGAAATTCGGATCCTGCATCAGCGTTCTGTCCCTCAACTTCCTCTGGAAGAGTTCGTGAATGGGTGCATCGAGAAGGGACTTCAGTTGAATATCAAGAATACTGAAATACTCGAGGATCTCATCCTCATTCGCGTCTTTCAGATCAGGCTCTTTACAGAACGGACAGACAGCGTCCATGATGTTTCTGTCACTTATTTGGATCGTAAAGTAGTTCTTGGCGCAATCGTTGCAGCACCTGTGGATGCACTTCAGCATCGAAATCATCTAGATCACAACAAAAGGGATTTAATTTCTAATTGAATTTGAGTGATTTGCGTGAAGATTTATAACAAAATTCTCAAAAATTCGCACACACACATTTTCTAAAAACATCAGATCTTGACGTTTAATGACATCCTACATAATTTCCAAGCAAAATTAGAAGATCGTAAAAATGAACGATTACAAAGCTTCCATTTGGAAGCAAAATTAGAAAATTTGAGCCGAAGAAATTCTATACAAAACATCTCAACAGAATAAGTTGTAAAAAAGTTGAATTCCATCAAATCTTTTCGTGCGTGTCTACCTGATTGACTGCAAATCTTCCAGTGCACAATTCACACTCTTGCTGGAGAAAAGCAATAGCTGACTCTACACTCCCGCACTCTTTGGCTGCATGAATAGCTTCATCATCTTGAAACTTCAAGGTGATTAGACTAGCAGCAATTTCTGCCTCCTCATAATTGGAGACTTTACCCTCTGCCAATAAACGTCTTGCCGTTCTCTGAAGGAAATGACAAATCATAGAAAAGAATTCATAATTCGTAAGGCAAATGACAATAATTGAATACCTAAAACACTATGAAGATATCAAAAAAAATTTTTGATTAGAAAAAAAATATTGATCAGTTACATGAATGAACATGAACAATTAATATCATGAAGAATTAGTTCAGCAATTCATTAAAAAGCTTGGAGTCTGAAATCATCATAAATTTTTTTTTTCTAATCGAAAAATTGTGATCAACTGGTGGAGCTTCCCGACATGCACATCTCGGCTAATTTTGTTTTTCTACGTTGTAAATAATTATTAATGTAGATAATTATCTGATTACTATTCGAAGTATTCTGGGGAGGGAATGTTCACGTGTGACATTTTCATCACGTATGAAAAAATTCCATAGAAAAACCTACCGAATTCGCTAAAAAATTCTATTGGAATTCTATTCAAATTCTAGGGAATTCTTGTTAAAATTCTATTTGTTTTTTGCGCTGATTTTATCACCTATTTGATAGGAAAAAGTCGACAGATTTCGATTTTTCTATATGAATATTCTCTCTTGAAATTTTTTCTGTAAGAATATTTGGGCATGAATTTTTCAGGTTTTTTTCGCTCGGATCCTGTCATGCAAAACAAAACAAAATGTAGTGGAAAAAACTTGGAAAATCGGTGCTCAATAATTTTTCTCTATATTATAAAAATCTAAATCGATTTCTGGTGATGCAACTTTGGTACTCGAAATTAAGACTCCACAAATAAAGGTCACAAGGGTAAAAATAAGGGTCACGAGAATCAAAATGAAAGTTATGAGGGTCAAAATAAGGGTCACAAGGGTCAAAATAAGGGTCATGGGGGTCAGAATAAAAGTCATGAGGGTCTGACTGAAAGCCATAAAGGTCAGAGTAAGGGTCACGCGGATCAAAATCAGGGTCATGAGGATCAGAATAAAGGTCATGAAGTCGGAATAAGGGTCACAAGTGTCAGATCAAGGATCAGAATAAGGGTCTCGAGGTTTATAATGAGAGTAACATTAAGGATCCGAATAAGGGTCACATGGGTCAGATTGAGGATCAAAAAGGTCAGATTAAGGGTCCAAATAATGGGAAGGGTCATGAGGGTCAGAAATTCAGGGCCACAAGAGTCAAAATAAGGGTCTCTATATATCTTTTCTATATTATACAAATCCAAATCGACTTTTGGTGCAAATTTAGCACACAAAATGAAGACTTGAAACTTAAGGGTCAAAATAACGATCAAGAGGGGTATAATGAGGGTCACGAGAGTCAGATTAAGGGTCACAAGTGTCAGAATAAGGATCATGGGGGCTGAGGAGCGGAGCGAGCAGGGGGCGCAGCCCTCCCAGTCAATAGAAAAAATCTCAAAACAGAAAAATCAAAATCTATCAACTTTTTCCTATCAAATATTAAAACAAACAGAATTTTAACGATTCCCTAGAATCTTAATAGAATCCACATCGAATTTCTAGAGAACTTCAACAGAATTTTCTAGCGAATTCGCCAAGGTTTTCCATTAAATTTTTTCATCCGTGATGATCTACTGACCTCCCTCTCATTCTTCGGCGACCTGTCACGTTTCTGAATGTCCTTCGAAACTTCCCTCGAGTTTCTTCTCTCACGTTTTGGCATTTCTCCTTCGAACTGTCGCACATAACTCGCAACAATTGAGAAACGTTTTCTGGGAGTTACCGTGTGCTCTACCACTACCTCAGGCTCTGTCACCAGTAATTTCGAGGGTTTGGGGTCTAGTTTTATGTTGACAATGATCTCTTGGTTGTTATCTTCCGAAGGTATTTCTTCCTCCGAGGCAACTTGAGGCGCATTTGATGATTTCAGAGAGTTATCGGTTATTAGATTCCGTTCAGGACTATATTCAGAAATTTCTGGGATGTCTTCATCATCATCTTCACTGGAATTGACTATTATCCCTTCTTCTTCATCTTCATCTTCGAATTCTGAGTTCGATAATTCCGCTTTTATTCGGTCTAACGTCCTCTGCAGCATCAGCTCAGCGCTTGTCAGATCCTCCGTTGAAGACGATCGTCTCTCGAGGACTGTTGACATCTTCTGAGAGCCTGTGGAAGATGAATTACTGGAGTACGTTATTTCTTCCTCGACAATCTCCAGGATCTCTTCGTCTGAACTGCCCTCGTCTTCAATCTCCTCTTCAAAGTCTTCTTTCTCTCCTTCGATTTCTTCATCTTCGAGCTCTTCCTCATATTCTTGATCTCTTGAACAGATAATTTGTTCTGATTCTTGTTTTTCCTGTGGCTTAGCTGGTGATTTTCCAGGGTCTTTGTCCTCTTCTTTAGTATTTTTAGTCTTTATTTCTTCTTTTGGGAGGTTTGCATGTTCTTTTTGATTTAATTTCTCTACATTTTCTTCGGTTTCAGGCTTTGAAGCGTTGACTTTAGGGAAGCATGAGGGGTTGGGAGGGCTTTCGTGGGTTTGAGCTGCACTGGCTGAAGGAATAATTGGAGATAATACTGGAATAGCGCGAATGGGGGGAGTTATCTCAGCCCTCACAGGCTTCGAAGAACTAACTTCGATGATTTTTTGACTCGTCACGGAGACAGTCTGAGGTTTCTTCTGGTAAACCGGAATTTTTGAAGGCGATTTGCGCAATCTATCGAGAACTGTCAGCCCTTTATCTTCGCTCTTGACTTTGGCGACATTTATATCCAGGGATTTTACTGTGGTTGAAGTTTTTATCGAGTCGTTTTGCCGATTGGGTTCCAGGTCTAGTTCCGATTTTTTGGCTGAAGTATTTTTAGGTTTCGTTTCTGGTTTTAATGGGGGATTTTTTACTTGTGGATTTTTTGCTTTTTCGATAGGAATTTTGCAAGAAGTTTTTGATGAATTTATCTCTTTTAGAGTTCCTTCTTTATCACATGACATTTTTAATCCAGTTTTTTCTTTTTGACGATTTTTTTCTTCTTTGACAGGATTTTTTGAAGAAGTTTTTTCTTCTTCAACACATGTTTTTGATGAAGTTATCTCTTTTGGAATTCCTTCATCATCACATATTTTTAATCCAGTTTTTCCTTTTTGAAGAATTTTTTCTTTGACAGGATTTTTCAAAGATGTTTTTTCTTCTTCAATTGAAGTTTTTGATGAAGTTATCTCTTCGCAAATATCTCGGTCATCATTTAATATTTCTAATGGAGCTTCTTCTTCTTGTGGAATTTCTTCTTCTTTAACAGAATTTTTTTGTGAAATTTCGTCATTTTCAATACAAGATTTTGATGAAGTTATCTCTTTTCCAATTTCTCCGTTATTAATGTCTATTTTCTCTACTCGATCATTGTTACAAGTCCCTGGTCTAGAATCTCTTTCAGCCAACTCTCTACGTCTAACCGAAGTATTCGGTGCAATTCCAAAATTCTTTTTAGATTCCATTTCTGTTTTTGATGCAGTTTTTTCTTCTTTAACAGAATTTTTTAATGAAGTTATCTCTTCGCAAATGTTTCCATCGTTTTTCAATATATCCAATGGAGCTTTTTCTTCTTGTGGAATTTTTTCTTCTTCCACAGAAATTTTTTGGGAATTCTTTTCATTTTTAACACAAGATTTTGCTGAAGCTATGTCTTTCCCAATTTCTCCATTATTGATGTCAGTTTTCTCTACTTGATTGTCCTTACCAGTCATTGACCTAGAAATCCTTCCGGCCAACTCTCTAGCTCTGAACGAAGGCTTCGGCGCAATTCCAAAATTCTTTTTCGGTGGAGAAAATGATTTCCTAGCGGATCTCATTACAGGAATTCTCCTGGCGTAAACCCGCTTCACCGGAGACTTCGCCCTTTTCGTCGTTCTCTTCACAGTCAAAGCTTTACCCCCTCTCCCAACTTTTCCTACTGTTTCCACATCCTCTCTCGATTTTTTCTGTGAAGTTCCCTCATTAGAAGACGAATTAGGATCATCCCATGATTTTTCAGACGCGTTTCCAACAGATTCGAGAGACAATGACTTCTGACCTTCCCCCGATCTCACTAAATTCATCTTCAGAGACCCCTGGACCACCGGAGACCCCAGAACCGGCGCCGCGTCGTTCACGGTTATCGCAGGAGACTCCTTTATCATCAATTCAAAAGTCTCTGGTGCCATCCCCTCAATTAAATCCTCCCTACAATAATTTCCCGCGTCAACCTCAACATCTGCATTTTTCAAAATTTCTTCGATCACTTCCGGCGTCATGAACTCTTCCAAAGAATCGAAAAATTCTTCAGCCAATTCACTCTCTTCCGCAGTCTTCACATCGATCTTTATCTCTTCATCTTCATTTTCTATTTCTCCCGCGAAATCTCCAGTTTTATTATTTCTTCCTCGATCTGTTATTTCTTCTTCAACACCAGAAATACTCATATTTCTCATTTCATCGTCTTCCCAATGTTGTCTCCCCTTAGGAAAACGCAAAGCTTCATCTTCATTTTCTATTTCTCCCACAAAATCTCCAGTTTTATTATTTCTTCCTCGATTTGTTATTTCTGCTTGAACACCAGAAATACTTATATTTCTCATTTCATCGTCTTCCTGATGTTGTCTTCCCTTAGAAAAACGCAAAGCTTCATCTTCATTTTCTATTTCTCCCACGAAATCTTCAGTTTTATTATTTCTTCCTCGATCTGTTATTTCTTCTTCAACACCAGAAATACTCATATTTCTCATTTCATCGTCTTCTTGATGTTGTCTCCCCTTAGAAAAACACAAAGGTTCAATGTAAATAGAACTTCGCATGACCTTGACACCTCCCTCACGCCTAAAACCACTCTCAACACCCAAATTCTCTAATTTATCGTCTTCCTTCTCCCCCAAAATATGAAAATCCCGAGGTTTATCATTTTCGTCGTCACCAAAGTCTCTGGGTGGACTAATCACTAAACAAGCTCCATCATCCATCACTTCAACAACAGCCGATGATTCAGAGCCTGGAGGATCATTAGAAGCGTTAGAAATCGGTATTTCTTCTTTGCTCACATCTTTCGGATTTTTATTAGTAGCGGGAGAGTCTGGCTTCTCACTCACTCCCATTATCATGGACTTCGACAATGGAAATCTTGACATCATGCTTGAGAATCTAGTTTTTAATGATTTCAGAGTGCTCATGCTTAGTGATGATGGCAATGGCTCGTGAAGTGGTGCGAGTGATTGAGGCGCGGGGGAAACTTCACACTGTGTACGTACCCCTTCCAGTGGTGGTTCCATTTTTCCAGCAGTGGTTTGAGAATTTTTTTGTAGTTTGGTGATTGATTTTGGAGTTTCTTCAATTTTTAAATAAGTTTTTGCCGTATTTTCACTGTTTTCTTGAACTTTGATGATTGATTTCGAACTTTCTTCATTTTTTTGTACAGATTTTGCAGTATTTCCACTATTTTTTTGGACTTTGATGATTGAGTTTGGAGTTTCTTCAATTTTTAAATAAGCTTTTGCCGTATTTTCACTGTTTTCTTGAACTTTGATGACTGATTTTGAACTTTCTGCATTTTTTTCAACAGAATTTGGGGTATTTCCAGTATTTTTTTGGACTTTGATGATTGAGTTTGGAGTTTCCTCAATTTTTAAATAAGTTTTTGAAGTATTTTTACTATTTTCTTGAACTGTGATAATTAAATTCGAACTTTTTTCATTTTTTTGTACAGATTTTGCAGTATTTCTACAATTTTTTTGAATTTTGATGATTGATTTTGGAGCTTCTTCACTTTTTTCAAGAGTTTTTGAAGTATTTTCACTATTTTCTTGAAGTTTAGTGATTGATTTCGAACTTTCTTCAATTTTTTCAGCAGAATTCTCAGTATTTCCACTATTTTTTTGGACTTTAAGGATTGATTTTGGATTTTCCTCAGTTTTTAAATGAGTTTCTGCCGTATTTTCAGAATTTTTCTGGACTTGGACGAACGATTTTAGACTCTCTCCACTTTTTTCAGGAGTTTCTGATGGAGTTGCCGGTATTTTTGGTGATTCAAGTGAAATTTTTCGATTTATTGCAGTATTTTCACTATTTTCTTGAATCCTGATGATTTCGTTTGAACTTTCTTCAATTTTTTCAATAGTAGTTTGAGCATTTCCACAATTTTCTTGCCCTCGGATGAACGATTTTAGACTCTCATCACCCTTTCCAGGAGTTTCTGACCGAGTTGCCTTGATTTTCGAGGATTCAAGTGGAATTTTTCGATTATTACCGCTTATTTCTCTTCTATATTCTCCCTTCATTAATTTGTTTTCATTATTGTCTCGGGAAATTTCTTGTCTGTCACTTGTTTGTTCTTTTACTTCTCCATTTTTTGCATTAATTAGTATTTCTTTCCCTGGAATTGATTGATAATTTCTTATTTCTCCCCTTAATTTTTCCCCAAGTTCTTCAACAATTAAATTACAGTTAAAATATTCTTCTTTTGCTAATGTTTCTCTGATTTCTTGCGAAGGAACCGGTGACATTATCACAGTAGATTTCCTTAATTTTTTATTATTAAGGACTTCACATCCTTTTCCGATTTTCCTGATTGTTGGGGGTGAGTCTGATGCGTCCGGAGGGATTTTAATGATTTCCGAACCCTCTCCAACGACTTTAGGCAATGGATCTGCAGCCAAAATGCTTGAGAACGTTCCTGGAGGTCCCGAGACACCTGATGAAGTCTCCAAAATCTCCTCTGAAAGCTCGACATTCTCGTAAACAGGAGTGGGAGCTCCAATTTCTGAATTTCCCATTTCGTCATGTGATTTGTTAGAGAGTCCTTGCAACACAGCTGTCAGAGGTCCCAGAAATTGTTCAGGAAGGGATTTCATCGCTGATAGCAATTGCTCTACTGCTTCTGAATTGTGTAATCCATCGTCTTGATCAATTCCATTCGATCGATCAATTCCATTCGATCGATCAATTCCATTTGACGGATTAATTTCGTTATTTTGATCGATTCCATTGGTTTCGTCTTCAGGTTTAGTGGATTTCTTGGGTTTAAGTTGAAGGGATTCATCTACTTTCGGGGGGTTGGGGTTCTCAGGTGGGGTTGATGCCTCAGTTGGAATTTCTTGCTTCTGCTGAGTCTTCACTGTTTTTGCTTCATTATTTTTTGGACTTAGGTCTCGGGGACTTTCACAACTGCTGAATAAATCGTTTTCATTATTACCTTCTTTGGGGGATTTTCTCGCTATTTTGGATGCTTTTTCGATGGAATTATTCAGCAATTCTTCCTGCAACTCTGGGAAATCAGTGAGTTTTTCTGACATTACCTGTTTCTTCGATTCCACTCCCCCTCCGGCTGCCATCGATTTTTCATCGAGCATTTGTGACGAATCGATCGCACTGGCTACTTCTGCATTTAAAAATCATTAAATCACAAAATTTTCTTCATTTATTAAGGGGAGACTACTATGAGTTTTAAAAGTAGTGGGTTATTGGAGTGAGATTTTTCGTACGTTCAAGATCGATTATATAGATCTGAAAACGAATAATTAGTGCAAAAAAATTTTTTTTTTATTGTTCGTTTGTCCGAAAACGCTTAAAATGCTAAAAACAGTCCATGGCCTCCAATTTTTGAGTTGCAAAAGATTTTTTTTTCAAAATTTTGGGAAAAATGTGTGGAACAACAATTACGAGCCAGTTTTTTGGAATTCGACTCCTACACAGGTGATTTTGGTTTTTTTCATGTACAAAAATTCAATATTTCCACTATTTTTTTGGACTTTGATGATTGAGTTTAGGGTTTCCTCAATTTTTAAATGAGTTTTTGAAGTATTTTTACTATTTTCTTGAACTGTGATAATCGATTTCGAACTTTCTTCATTTTTTTGTACAGATTTTGCAGTATTTCCACTATTTTTTTGAATTTTGATGATTGATTTTGGAGCTTCTTCACTTTTTTCAAGAGTTTTTGAAGTATTTTCACCATTTTCTTGAAGTTTAGTGATTGATTTTGAACTTTCTTCAATTTTTTCAGTCGAATTCTCAGTATTTCCACTATTTTTCAATAGTTGTGTAAAAAAATACAAAAAAAGCAAATTTAGCCATGTAAGAGGCAAATTAAAAAAAAATAGCTCGTAATTGTTATTTCACATATTCTTTCGAAAATTTTGAAAAAAAAAATTCTTTGTGGCTCAAAAATTGGAGGCCCCGAACTGTTTTTAATATTTTAAGCGTTTTCGGGCAAATGAACAATAAAAAAAATTGTTTTTACACTAATTATGCGTTTTCAGATCTATGTAATCGATCTTCAACGTATGAAAAGTCTCACTCCAATAACCTACGACTTATAAAACTCATAGTAGTCTCCCCTTAAGGTAATATAAACATAACTTAAATTTTTAAGATAAAAATCTGAAATAAATTCTGAATAGAAGTTTGTATGAATGAAAATATTCCGGTTGAGTTCGTGCTCTATTGGCAGCCTAGTATTATTGATAATAATTCATTTCGAAGGGGCAATATAACACAGAGTCGTATGAGAAAGGGAATTATGTATGAAAAAAATTAATAGAACACCTCAGCGAATTCGCTAAAAAATTCCATGGAAATTCTCCAGAAATTCTATATTCTATTAAAATTCTATTTGTTTTTTTTTTGTGCAGATTCTATTAAATATTTAATAGGATAAAGTCAATTGATTTTGATTTTTCAGTTTGAATTTTTCACTTGAGATTTTTTCTATTAAAATTATTGGGCATGGATTTTCTAAGTTTTTTCCGCTATATTTTGTTTTATTTATCAGATATCTCATAGAATCAGCGCAAAAAATAAATAGAATTTTAACAAGAATTCCCTAGAATTTTAATAGAATCCCAATAAAATTTCTAGAGAATTTCAATAAAATTTTCTACCGAATTCGGAAAGTTTTTCTATTGAATTTTTTCATACTTGAGCATTAAAAAAAATCATAAACTCACAAAATTTTCTTCACTTTTTAATGAATGAATTGATGAATAAAATGTGAACTGATTTCTTTATTGAAAACCAAGGAAAACCCTTATTTTTTTGTAATTTGGACTGAAAAAATCGAAAACCGATTTCAGATTTTTTTTTTCATTTTTTTTATTTGGTTCAAGATATTTATCAGACAGATTATTTACCCATGCGTGGAGCAGCCTCGTCGTTGTCAACCCCAACAGGCGGTCCCCAAATTCGCATTAGAAACGGTTTTAGTTGATTCTTCTGGAGTTCTAGGAGTGCAACGTCTTCGTTGCCTCCGTGACTGTTCAGGGATTTTATCACATCCACTAGTGGAAAATTACCTTTTGACATTATCCCTGCGCACTAAAAAAATTTAAAAAAACGAAAGAATTTCAGGATTTATTGGGTCAATTGCTGTCAATCATATTAATGGGACAAAATAATGTTTCTATAATAATTCGGCTTTAATGTTATTAATGAATAGTTCAAGGAGAGAATGTCAGCGGACAACATGAAGAAGATAAAATCCCCACCAAAAAAAATCGTGCAAAATTTTGTCTAGAAATCATCATTACTGAGATAAATCAGTAATTAAAAATAAATTTATTTAATGGATTTTCATGAATTTTTAATCCTTGTCTAAAATTTTTGCATTTATCTCTTGAACAAGTGATTTCAGAGAAAAATATTCTAGAAACCAAATATAGGAAATGAAATTTACAATAAAAAATTTTTTGCAAAATTTTTTTGTACAATCACTCATTAAAGAAATAATTAAGTAGTTAAGAAAAAGTTCATTTCATCAATTTTTATTAGCTTCCTTTTTTCTTCCAACAATTTCGTATTTATTGTTAGAACGAGTCACTTTTAATATTCTATTAAAAAATATTTTAATATTCTATTAAAAACTCTAAATATTCTATTGAAAAAGGCAATAGAATTCGATTTTTCTGTACAACTATTTCCGACATTTTCTATAGAATTTTCTCGGCTCAATTTTTCCAAGTTTTCTGTTTGATTTGCTTGATGAAAGAAAAAAGAAAACTAAAAATTAAAAAACTGAAAATTTGAGCCGAGGAAATTCTAAAAAACACCTCAATGAGTTGAACAGAAAAATCGAATCCTTTTGATTTTTTCTATAGAATAGTTTTTATCAAACATTTGAATTGACTCGTCCAAAACCTAATAGAAAGTTCAATACAAATCCTCGGAATTGTCTGACGAATTCGCTAGATTTTTGTACTATTTTTTTTTGTGCGTGTGGCCTTTTTGATTCTTCTTCCATCTCCATCAACCAAAAATCGTACCTTCTGCTGTCTCATCTGAATAGCCTTCGTCACAGCAGTCCAGACATCCCCCTTGCAGCTCCTCAGGGCCTCTTTAGCCTCGTTTGCAGACAAAATCCCGATGTCATTTCGATCATCCGGCGTTTCCCTGCCCCTCGTGGACACCAGCACCTGCACAGTCTCCACGAGGTGAGGCCACTGCTGGGTCAGCCACTCCACCGGGTGCGCAGCACCCTGGGCCAGGGCCACTTGGAGATCGTCCGCTGAGAATCCTTGCTTCTCAGCCTCTCGCAGCATCTCCACAATCTCCAGCCCCTGACGAGTCAGGGTCGATACACTTGGGGATGGCGGGTGCTGCGGCGACTCCTGGTGATATCTGGACTGACTTGGCTCCTTCAAAAACATTTTAACAAGCAGAAAATTCAATTATACAATTTTTAAAATAAAACCAGTTTTTTTTCATAAAAAAAATAACAGAAATGAAAAATTAAATTTTATTGCATTGAAAAATTAAATTCAATTGACTAAATTATTCATCAATATTTATTGAATGATTTATTAAATGGCAGTAGTAGTTAAATGATTTTAAAATAAGAGAAAAAATAAGAGATGAGAAAATTTGGATTACAGAATTTTTTAAAAATAATCTCAATTGAATAAAATTAGTCAATTGTTTCACATTTTTTTGATGAAGTAAAACTAAAAAATAATGAATGCCCGATTTTTCAATTTATTTATTTATGTAATAATAAGTAATAATGGTGATAAATTTGAAATTAATGAATTGAAAAATCGGAAATTTCATTCAATTTTCGTGTTTTAGTTATTTATTTCAGTAATAATAATTACATCTACATCTAATTATCACACCGAGGCTTCACAAGGAATTAACAAACCCAAAAATAAACAATAAAAAGCGAAAAAAATGATAAACAATCATGAAATTTCCGGGGAAAATCGTTGATTTACCCTAGAGCGGTAATAAAGGTGAGAAGAGTCGATGGAATTTCGTCTGGATCGATGGGCCGACGTTGGCTGGACGACGTAGTGGGGCTGGAGGACACGTGGGTACAAGTCTGGACTGTTGGGGTACAGCATCGGGTCCTAGAACAGAGTCTCAGTCGCCTTCTTTAGTCTTAGATTTCGATTTGTGGGGTTTCGGGGGTTTTTCATACCTCTGAGTCAGTGTCCTCATCGCAGAATAGTTGGCGAGGTTCCGGAGTTGGTTTCGATTTTCTTTGGGCGGCTGCTTTGACCTCTTGAGGGACTTCATACGTCTAGAAAATTAAATGAAATTGGGATGTCTCTGGAGAAAAAAGGTTTTGGGAAAAATCTGAAGACTTGAACTAGTAAATTATTCATATTTTTGAATCATTGAAACTGATGCATAAAATATTGTTTGAATATTCCAAATCTGAGAACAACAGTTTTTTATTTCATATGAAATTTTTATTTGATTTCAATTTTAAAAAACACAAATGAATGGATTGATAGATTGAATGAATGGAAAATCGTATTTCTATGTAATTTTCATCAAATAATTTTGATATATTCTTAAATGAAATTTCATGCGAAAATTTATTTTGAGAAGACAAAAAAAAATTTGAGCGAAAATTAATTTTAAGAACACGAGAAAATTGTTGGGATGTCTCTGGAGAAAAAAAGTTTTGGGAAAAGTCTGAAGACTTGAACTAGTAAATTATTCATATTTTTGAATCATTGAAACTGATGCATAAAATATTGTTTGAATATTCCAAATCTGAGAACAACAGTTTTTTATTTCATATGAAATTTTTATTTGATTTCAATTTTAAAAAACACAAATGAATGGATTGATAGATTGAATGAATGGAAAATTGTATTTCCATGTAATTTTCATGTAATTTTCATCAAATAATTTTGATATATTCTTAAATGAAATTTCATGCGGAAATTTATTGGGAGAAGACAAAAAAAAATTTGAGCGAAAATTAATTTTGAGAAAACGATAAATTTTTTGGGATGTCTCTGGAGAAAAAAAGTTTTGGGAAAAGTCTGAAGACTTGATCTAGTAAATTATTAATATTTTTGAATCATTGAAACTGATGCATAAAATATTGTTTGAATATTCCAAATCTGAGAACAACAGTTTTTTATTTCATATGAAATTTTTATTTGATTTCAATTTTAAAAAACACAAATGAATGGATTGATAGATTGAATGAATGGAAAATCGTATTTCTATGTAATTTTCATCAAATAATTTTGATATATTCTTAAATGAAATTTCATGCGGAAATTTATTTGGAGAAGACAAAAAAAATTTGAACGAAAATTAATTTTGAGACAACGAGAAAATTTTTGGGATGTCTCTGGAGAAAAAAAGTTTTGGGAAAAGTCTGAAGACTTGAATTGTTAAATTATTCATATTTTTTAATCATCAAAGCTGATGAATAAAATATTTGAATATTTCAAATCTGGGAACAACCGTTTTTTTTAATTTCGTATGAAATTTTTATTTTATTTCAATTTTAAAAACACAAATGAATGGATTGACAGATTGAATGAATGGAAAATTGTATTTCCATGTAATTTTCATCAAATGATTTTGATATATTTTTCTATGAAATTTCATGCGAAAATTAATTTTGGGAACACGAGAAAATTTTTGGAATGTCTTTGGAGAAAAAGAGATTTGAGAAATGTATGAAGACTTGAACTGTTAAATTATTCATATTTTTTAATCATCAAAGCTGATAAATATAGTATTATTTGAATATTCCAAATGTGAGAACAACAATTTTTTATTTCATATGAAATTTTTTGAAAATTTGATTTCAATTTTAAAAACACAAATGAATGGATAAAATAATCAACTTGAAACAACTATTAAAAATCGTATTGCCGGCTAATTTTCATCAAATATATTTTTTAATGAAATTTCAAGCAAAAATTAATTGTGAGAAACCAAAAAGAAATTGAAGAAAATGTTTGGGATATTTCTGGAGGGAAGGAGTTTCGTGAAAAATCTGAAGACTTGAAATATTTTGAAACAATTCATATTTTCGAATCATCAAACATGATGAATAAAACTTGACAGCCTCAGAACTATTAAAAAAAATAATATTTCTCCCGATTAGATGTATTTTTCACCTGTGTGGCAATACTTTGAGGTGGGGGTGACGTCCCCCTTTCGATGGAAACCGCCTGGGCCCCTGAGGGTGGCACAGGCGAGGGGACGGGGCTCCCAGGGGCAGGAGAGGCATTCAAAGAAGGCAGTTTTTTCGGTTCTGGTGGTTCAGGTCCTAAATCTCTGATTGGAGACGTCGACGTTGACGTGCATTTCAGTGGTACCTTCTCATGTATTTTCTCCTTCTCCTCCTGTTCCTTCTCATCTTCCTCTTCAACTACGTCACTAGAATTTTCCTCCTCTAGAATAAACCGGGGAGATTACAAATAAATTGAGAGAAATTGTATTTGACCGATTTTTTGATTCTCTAATTTTGATTGCAAATGATCTAGAACGTTATGAATCGCGAAGAAATTGTCATGAATTGAATTGAATTGAATTGTCGTGTTGTTCGGTCATGTCTGTGTGGGTATGTATGCAACAACTTGTTTTTTTATGACGAGATTGGTGGACAATTATTAAAAGTTTTTTTTGTACCGAAAAAAAAATAACTTACTTTTACTTTTAAAACAACTGTAAGTTTGTAATAACTTTACTTTTCTGAAATTTTTCACAAAAAAGTTTTTGAATTATTTAAAAGATAATAAAAATGAAGATTTATAGACGATTAATCTCGCCGGAACAAAACTACCATTTACCACCACCTAAATATCTCTGAAGGGACGAGTTTTTGGAAAATTGGTCAAAAAATCTTTTTTGTAGGAATTTTTTTCAGCTATAGAAAAGGACCTCGGACATTTCTCTTTAAAACCTAGCAACTAATTTAATTAAATCCCTCAAGAAGACAGGAGTTTGTCAAAATCCATCATCAAAAATTGTTTTCTACAAAAGACATCATCTGACATTTCGCTCTAAAGCCCCTCGTTTTTTGAGAGCGTGAGGGTGAGCTATATGTTTTTTGAACGGATTATGGCTTTATGTTCTTTTGTTGTTTTTTTAATGCTGTTTGTAATATATTTAGTGGCGCTTTTGTAAAAAAAATTTGTAGTCTTATGTATTTTCTTACGGCTCCGAAGGGATTTTCTCCTGCAATCTTTCTGCAATAAAGAAAGACAAAAATTCTTTTGGAATTCACAAAATCAATCATGCAGGAAAAATTTCTTAGAAAACCCTAGCGAATTCTCTGAAAAATTCTATTAATCTTTGGCCGATTGCATTGAAGAATTCCAGAACTTTAGTGAGCGTCTTTCAATAGAAAATGTCCCATAAAAACTATTTTATGGATGAAATCAGTAGAATTTGATCTTGTCAATTGTCCAAGTTTTTTCACTCCATTTTTCGTCTTTTTTTATTAAAAGAATCAACCAAAAGACTTGGGAAATTCGAGTCAAGAAATTTCTGCGAAAAATATCTCAATAGAATAACTTCTACAGAAAAATCTAATTCTACTCTTTTTTCTACAAAATATTTTCAATCGACCATTTCCATCGACCAAATGCTAACAAAAAGTTTCAAACTCAAAACGCCTCTGAATGAATAATAAAAAATCCAACTAAACTCATCAACATCTTCATTTTAATATTCTTTATTATTCATTCAAGAGTACAAGAGTGCACAGGAGTGTATAAACGTTCATATAAATCATAAAAATTATCATCCAAGTCCTTTGCAATCAATAGACAATAAAAATCCATTTAGTAACGAGAGAAAATTCCCCCGAAATCATCACCGAGTCCTCAAAAATCACTTAAAAACCTTAGTTCCAAAAGAAAAACTTATTTTCCTTCTCATTCTACCTTTGATATTCGCAGGGGAGTCGCTCTCCTCGCTGTTGGACACCCGAACCCCTCGTTTCTTGTCCCCATCTGGACTCGGTGAATCGTTATTTGGACTCGGGGGCAATGCACACCTCCTCGTCTTGCAGCAGACGACGCAGACCTTCACCTTGGCATCATTTATAAATGTGCAATGCTCACAGGCCCATTCTTCATTGACAGTTCCCCTTTCTCTAGACGAATTCATCAATAATTTCTGTTTCACCATCTTTTTGTCGAGGGAACTATCAACTTTCTGTTCTTGTTTGGGATTATTTTTTATTGGAGAAATTCCCTCGATTTTCTTCGCATTTTTCTGTGGATTTTCCTGAATTTTTCTCGAGGCTTCCTGATTTTTCTGTGAATTTTCCTCTTCAGTTTTCATTTCCAGCTTTTCTTCTCTATCTTTCGGGGATTTTTGAACCTTCCTGACGACTTCGCGATTTATTTTCGAGTCTGAATCCTGATCAGTACTAGATCTCCGGTGATTTCTGAGGCCATTGGATTTTATCGGATTTTTTACGCGAACTTTTTCGTCCTCGAGAGATCGCTCAATGGATTGGGATCGCCTTCTTCTCGAGTCTCTTCGGCGGTCCTCGTCGGTCTCTGAGTTTTGTCGGGAGATGGAGGAGCGCTGGAGGGTTCTGGAGACGCTCCTGCGACGATCCTCGTCGGTCTCGGAGAGCTGGGGACGACGACGAGGATCCTCGCGGAGGATTGAACCCCCTCGACGGGATCTGCGGTCTTCCTCGGCTTCGGAGGGCTGCCGGGACGAGTAGGAACGAGTCTCCACGTCTGAGTAGTCCGGGTTTCTGGGGGGTGGGAGCGATATTCGGTCGTCTGATCTCCAGTGGCTGGAAATTAATCAACGCAATTATTTTTCAAATAATTTTGCAAGGTTCGTTTCATTGTTTTTAATCAGGCGTTTCACGGCGTGAAAACCTTAAGGACTAACAACTGCATTTTGGGGAGAATGGGGCAAAATGAAACTGTCGAAAAACAACTGTTTTCTTCAATCTTTAAAAGTTAAAAAACAATCTTTTGTTTTTTAACTTTTTTTTATTATTGAGATTACTGGTGAGAATAATAATTTTTCATTCAGTAGAATGGAAAGTAATTGAGGAGTTTTGAGGGGAGAAGATCTTGCCAATGGATTAATTGAAAAGAAAATGAAACAGTAAGATCCAAAGTCCAGAGGAAGGCCCAGGGGGAGACCCAGAGGGGGAAAAGGAAAATGTGATGCTGAATTTCAATCGAATGAAAAAAGAAAAGTGTAATCGCCATAATCTAATCAATTGAATTATAGATGAAATATTTCATATTACTTGAAAAGAGAACTGTGGATGAAATTAGTGAAAATTATTAATATTGTCGTCTCGGTATGAGAAAGGTATGAAAAACCTTCGGGAGTTTCGAATGAGGAGAGACCATAGACTCAGCGATGACGAGGTCTTAGTTTGGCTGCTGGAGAGTCAGGGGACAAGCTGACTAGTGGACGTTGAGATCGAGATCTAACAGGGGAGTGGGATTCATCTGTGGAGGTAGTCGCTACGCTATACAGGGCTTTCGAATATCACTGATTTTTTCGCACCGCATGTTCTTTTCTACCGAATAGAAAATTATTATTCTCATCAGTACTCCCAATAATAAAAAAAGTTGATAAACAAAAGTTGAAATTTTTTTTTTGCTTGAATTGCGTCAAATAGTCGCTTTTTCGGCTGTTTCATTTGGCCCCACTCTCCCCTATATTAATATCAAATGATCCATCACGAAATCGTACCGCAGAGAAATTTCACAGCAGAAAATTTTCAGCAAGAAATTCCCCATAAAGTTTTCTGAATAATCAAAAGATCTCTGGAAACTCACCCTCTTCGATTCCTCGAGACACTAGCCCTCTCGTCATCGTGGTACCCCCTCCCCTTGGCGAAACTGCCCCTCCTCAGGCTCCTGGAGCACCTGGACAATCTGTCATCGAAATCGGACTCGTCGGACTCCTCAGAACTGGCGTCACTCGGTGAATCCGAAGGAGGTCTTGACCTCGACCTCGAGACCATCGACTTCCTGGACTTTGTGCTGGGCGAGGGTGAGGGCGCTCTGCTCCTCCTCGACTTGTAGCTCCTCGCGGGGCTCTGGCACCGGGACAGGGTCCCTGGGTACTGAGGGGGGAGCATCGCCTGGGGATTGTAGCCCATGGGGTAGCCCCACAGCGCGGGATGATTC
This sequence comes from Diachasma alloeum, assembly GCF_001412515.2. NCBI lineage: Eukaryota > Metazoa > Arthropoda > Insecta > Hymenoptera > Braconidae > Diachasma > Diachasma alloeum. The sequence goes on from NW_021680507.1 coordinate 827,408, forward strand.
AGACTCATCGTTGAACCGCTCAGGCTCGTGTCCCAGGGGGGGCCTGGGGGGTACCACAGCATGGGGACACCTCGGGGACCCAAATGTGCCATTGATTGGGCCTAAGAAGAATTCGATGCGTCAATTAATTTAATCGTTGATGCATTCCATTCAGAAGGGGATTGATTGAAAAATTCAGTCCTCTGGAATTGTTGGAGAATTATTTAGCGAATATCTTTGGAGGGGGTACGTTGAGAAAAAAATGGTTCAAATATTTTTTGTGGGGAATTTTATAGGCTACAAAAAAGACCTTTTGACGTTTTTCGGTAAATCAATTAGTTTAGGAGATATTTAAGAAATAAGGTAGGGGAGTCATCAAAAAGTTGACCGCTAATTCAAAATTTTCAGAAACATTTTGTGGATATTTTTCGAAGGCTCGTGTCCTAGGGGGGGCCTGGGGAGTCGCACAGCATGGGGACACCGCGGGGACCCAAATGTGCCATTGATTGGGCCTGAGAAGAATTCGATGCGTCAATTAATTTAATCGTTGATGCATTCCATTCAGAAGGGGATTGATTGAAAAATTCAGTCCTCTGGAATTGTTGGAGAATTATTTAGCGAATATCTTTGGAGGGGGTACGTTGAGAAAAAAATGGTTCAAATATTTTTTGTGGGGAATTTTATAGGCTACAAAAAAGACCTTTTGACGTTTTTCGGTAAATCAATTAGTTTAGGAGATATTTAAGAAATAAGGTAGGGGAGTCATCAAAAAGTTGACCGCTAATTCAAAATTTTCAGAAACATTTTGTGGATATTTTTCGAAGGCTCGTGTCCTAGGGGGGGCCTGGGGGGTCGCACAGCATGGGGACACCGCGGGGACCCAAATGTGCCATTGATTGGGCCTAAGAAGAATTCGATGCGTCAATTAATTTAATCGTTGATGCATTCCATTCAGAAGGGGATTGATTGAAAAATTCAGTCCTCTGGAATTGTTGGAGAATTATTTAGCGAATATCGTTGGAGGGGGTGCGTTGAGAAAAAAATAGTTCAAATATTTTTTGTGGGGAATTTTATAGGCTACAAAAAAGACCTTTTGACGTTTTTCAGTAAATCAATTAGTTTAGGAGATATTTAAGAAATAAGGTAGGGGAGTCATCAAAAAGTTGACAGTTCGCTAATTCAAAATTTTCAGAAACATTTTGTGGATATTTTTCGAAGGCTCGTGTCCTAGGGGGGGCCTGGGGGGTCGCACAGCATGGGGACACCGCGGGGACCCGAATGTGCCATTGATTGGGCCTAAGAAGAATTCGATGCGTCAATTAATTTAATCGTTGATGCATTCCATTGAGAAGGGCATTGAATGAAAAATTTAGTTCTCTGGAATTGTTTGGGAATTATTTAGCAAATATCTTTGGAGAGAGTGCGTTGAGAAAAAAATGGTTCAGATATTTTTTATGGGGAATTTCGTGGGCTACAAAAAAGGCCTTTTGACATTTTTCGGTGAATTAATTAGTTTAGAAGATATTTACAAAATAAGCTAGGGAGAGACATCATAAAGTTGACAATTCGCCAATTAAAAATTTTCAGAAACATTATTTTGTGAATATCTTTTGAAGGAATAAATTGAAAAGAAAAATGGCCAGAATATTTTTTGTAGAGAATTTTATGGGCTATAAGGAAGTTTTTCTGACGTTTTTCGATAAATCTATTTGTTTTTGAGATATTCACAGAATAATTGTCGAGAAATTATCAATGAATGGATATTTACGAATTGAGAATAAAAAATTTCGTTTTCTGAATTTTCACCTGCTGCATCCCCGGGTTCCACAGGTGGTGAGCGGAGAGATCCGACACACTGGAGGATCCCATCATGCTCCTGGGGGGTGGAGGGGGTGGGGGCGTGAGCAAATTTGGTCGGGAGGAGCCCAGACTCAAGGGTCTGGGGCTGCTACCCTCCCTGGAACCCTCCGGGGTGTTTAGTCTTCTTCTGCTCGCGTCCTGAGCTCTCATCGCCTCCTGGTATCTTCGATATCTCTCCTGAAACATTGTTCGATTAAACAACTTGAATAAAAACCTAAAAGTTGATTCAAAATCCAACAATTCAACAGTTCATTAAAAATAGGAATTTGAAAGTCGATTGTTCTCAATTCTTAATTTTTTTGTCGCAAAAGATTCTTTTAAAATTGAAAAAATCTGAATTCTTATTTTTTGCTTGCGATTCCTTGAAAAATAATTATTTAAAAAATGGGAAAAATAAATTTTTCTCTTCAATTTTGTTTTTTTTACAAAAAAAATTGAAAAACTACACGAAAAACTCTGAATTTGAAAAATATGAATTTCACATTCAATTTTTAATTTTTTTGTTGCAAAATAATTCTTTGAAAATTTTAAAAACTGACTTGACCTTCTCCATTCTTAATTTTCTTGTTTCAAAAAAATATTTAAAAGTTGGAAAAATCTGAATTGTCATTTTTTGGTTGAATGCAATTATTTAAAAAAGAGAAAACCAATTTTTCTCTTCAATTGGATTTTTTTGTTGCAAAAAACATTGGAACACTGCACCAAAAAATCTGAATTTGAAAAATATTAGTTTGAAACTCAATTTTTAATTGTTTTTGTAGCAAAAAAATTTTTTAAAAATGACGATTTTCTCAATCCTTAATTGTCTTATTCCAAAAAATCCTTTAAAAATGGAAAACACTTGAATTTTCATTTTTTGGTTGAATACAATTATTTAAAAAATGAGAAAACAAATGATTCCTTTTAATTTCGATTATTTGGTGAAAAAAAAAAAAATCACCAAAAACTGAATTACAAATTCAATTTTTCATTTTTTCTTGCAAAAGAATTCTCTGAAAATAAAAAAAATGCATTTTTCATTTTTCGTTCAAATACATTTTTCAAAAATGGAGGAAGGACTTTTTATTTTTATTTTTTCCTTCCAAAAATCTCTCAATAAAAATTTCCTCACTGCGAAACCAAAATTCTGACATTAATTTCATTATCAAAATGCTAATTCACCTGTAAAGTTGACATTTTATCCATCCCCGAGCCGACAGTATCCAAAGCCGAATGCGACTGAGCCCCTCGTTGATTGATAAAACCCCCATCAGGTGCTGACGGCAAGGGCCTCTCCTGATGATTGATGTTTCTTTTCACCCCGACCGAAACACCGGCATCCTGATTTACCGTAGCCCTCGCCTAGGGCCCGAAACCTCAGATTAAATTATCCCCACAGAACTGACACTTCCCTTCATGACGATTCCCTCTACTTCCTCTCAAATTATTTCTACAGGATAACTTCAGGATAGGAGGGGTGGGGAGTAAAGCAACTAATATCGTGTAGAATATTCTCCCTGTAATATTTCACTTTGAAGTGTTCATTACATTGAGTTTTATATTTTTAATATATGTGTGGAGAAAACTGACGCCTCGGTGTGACAATTCTTCACTTTAACGTACATTATCATTTCTTCTCTGTACGAAGTTCTGCAATCGTTTGTTGTTATATAAAAATTAATAAAAGATTTTTTAAATTTTTTTCTTGCAGATGAGGAAGATGTTTCGTAAGAATTTTGAAGAGATTTTGACTATTGACCAGTTTTCAACGAATATCTCAGAATCTAAGAGAGATGGGAAAATTTTTGTTATGACCTTTTTTATAGAACGAATTGAGGGCTACAAAAAAGGTGATTATGGAAATTTCGCTATCTCCCTCAGATTCGGAGATATTGCTCGAAAACTCAGCTAAGGGCTGAATCGACTTGAACGGTTTTACCGGTTCTGTACTTAATAGTCATGAAAATAGTTATTTTTCACTTGTATCGTAATATACTATTCCGGGCGATTGCGATGGGGGTTTTACTCGTGTGGAGTCGACGTTAGAAGCCGAGGGTGAGGGCTGGCCAACCGCACAAGTGAAAAAACCCCTTTGCAAAGGCCCGGGACAAGATTTTTTCGAGTGATTTTCATGTTTCCGAGTTTGGAAAATATGCAATACATAACAATACAGAAAAATGTATTAGATTTCTATTGGATTTTCTATTAATTTTTATCCGATTCAAATAGACATTGCATGGAAAACATTCTATAAAAGAAATAGATAAAATTAGATTTTTCTATAAAATTTATTTGATTGGGAGATTTTATATAGAAATTCCTATCAGCTCCAATAGACATTTTCATCTTGAGAGTCACTAGATTTTCGGATACTTTTTCCTCATGTCAACCCCCCTAGGAATTTCGAACACTTCTACCGAATTTACATATCAATCATCATTTTTGAGGGCTCAAATCTATATCATCTTCAATATTAATATTTACCAGAATTTTTCATTATTTTTTCGAAGGTTTTTCAGTTCGATGAACGGAATAAGTATTTCCCCTAGAGTTCCAGAATGAAAAGGTCCATTTTCCTAGTTTTTCGTTCCAATTTTTTAATAAAAAGCGAAAAAGTATTGAGTGGAAAAAACTTGGAAAATTTATGTCGAGGAATTCCGATAGAAAATGTCTCAATAAAAAAAGTAGAAAAATGAAATGCTATCATCAAATAGTTTCTATCGGACATACACTCAGTAAATTTGTAAAATTCTTCATCAGAATCGGCCGAAAACTAATAGAATTTTCAATCGAAATCGAATAGAATTTTCCATCAAATTTGTCAAATTTTTGTCCTCTGAAAAACTTGGAAAATTCATGTCGAGGAATTCCTATAGAAAATGTCTCGGTAGAAAAAGTAGAAAAATGAAATTTTAGATTTTTTCCATCAAATAGTTTCTACCGGGCATACACCCAGTAAATTTGCGAAATTCTTCAATAGAATCGTCCGAAGATGAACAGAATTTTCAATAGAAATCGAATAGAATTTTTCATCAAATTTGTTAAGTTTTTCTCTGGAATTTTTCACGCGTGTCCTCTGAAACAACTTGGAAAATTCATGTCGAGGAATTCCTATAGAAAATGTCTCAATAGAAAAAGTAGAAAAATGAAATTCTAGATTTTTTCTATCAAATAGTTTCTACCGGACATACACCCAGTAAATTTACGAAATTCTTCAACAGAATCGTTCGAAGACGAACCGAATTTTCAATAGAAATCGAATAGAATTTTTCATTAAATTTTTTAAGTTTTTCTCTGGAATTTTTCACGCGTGTCCTCTGAAACAACTTGGAAAATTCATGTCGAGGAATTCCTATCGAAAATGTCTCAATGAAAAAATTATAAAAATGAAATGCTATCATCAAATAGTTTCTATCGAACATACACTCAGTAAATTTGCAAAATTCTTCATCAGAATCGGTCGAAAACTAATAGAATTTTCAATAGAAATCGAATAGAATTTTCCATCAAATTTGTCAAGTTTTTCTCTGGAATTTTTCGCGCGTGTCCTCTGAAAAACTTGGAAAATTCATGTCGAGGAATTCCTATAGAAAATGTCTCAATAGAAAAAGTATAAAAATGAAATTCTAGATTTTTTCTATCAAATAGTTTCTACCGGACATACACCGAGTAAATTTGCAAAATTCTTCAACCGAATCATCCGAAAACTAATAAAATTTTCAATACAAATCCAATAGAATGTTCCATGAAATTCATTACATTTTCTCTGAAATTTTTCGCGCGTGTCCTCTGTAAAAAGGAAACAATAAGTTCCCTAAATGGCCCCAAGTATTCGTACCGACTCCTGATTACAGCCAAAAAATATCTAAAGTTTTTCCAAAATCCAAAAGCTCATCTGAACCCTCGGAACTCATAAAAAAGTGCAGAAATTCGAAATTTGAAATTCCTGAAATGGTGTGAGTGGTGGCTGTTGTCAGGCCAGTGCGCAGCCTACCTGAGTGTTTCTACGGTTTCGTCGTGGTGGCGGGACTGGTGGCGCCTGGGGTTCCCCCTTTGGTGGGAGCGGGGGTCTGGTCCTGCAGGAGACCTCCTGACTAAAAATTCTCCTCCTCGTGTGGCCGCGTCTCTTCGGGTGCTTGTGATTCATGTCGTCGCATGCCTCGCAGAAGTTTTCCCTGCAGACGTCGCAACGAGCGAAGAGATTCGCGCCACCGCAGAGCGCGCATTTCAGGGGATTCTGGGGATTTCGGGCCTGGAGGTTGGCCTCGTGATTCTGCGATCGATTCGGCGGGGGAAATTCGATGACCTCGTAGTCTGGATCGCCGCAGTCGCCGGTCAGCGATGGCGGAGGGACCTTCGGGGGGGCTGGGGGGCCGCGGGGGTGCGCCGGCGATTTTTGCTGCTCCTGTGCCTAGTTCAGGGGAGTTTAAGGGAGTATGAGTAAACTCCAGTTGAGTCGGGGAGCGTAACGAGAAAAAATAAATTCAGTAGTGAAGTGGTAAACGGAGATAACTCGACTTATCTCCCAGTTGATTTTTTGCCAAATATTTCCGAATCTAAGGGAGATAGCGAATTTTTCGTAATTACATTTATTGTAGCACTCAATCGGTTCCACAAAAAAGTTTGTAACAAAAATTTTTCTATCTTCCTTAGATTCGGAGATATTCATTGAAAACTGGTCAATAGTCAAAATTGACTCATCTCTTTCCACTTCGCTACTGAATTAAAAAAGTAAAAAAAGCAAAATTTGTCGTCATTGATAATTCCGGGGGGCTATTCACTCCCTGATTGAGTGACACCATGATTTGGTACTGTAAATCATGGTCCATGATTTCTCAACTTGGCTGAGTTTTCCCCTCGGTATACTCGAAATTAAGTACAAATCCTAGTAAACAAGTAGGATATTTTTCATGTTTGAACAAACACCAATCATCGATATTAATTTTGCCGCATTCTCTTGAAAAATAACTGGCCCACCACACGAGTAAAAAAACCCCATCGCAACAGCCCAGGAACAATATTTTTCTGTAGTGATTTTCAAGTTTTCGAGTTTGGGAAGTATGTAATACCAATTCCCAGACGAGAAATCGTGAGAAGCAGTACAGAAAAGTAATTTTTTTCCTCAGTGCACTTCGCTACTGAATTGAGAACTTAAATTTGAGCGATTACAAAGCTTCCACTCGTAAGCAAAAAACGTACCATGACCCAATGGGGCATTGTCCTCGCCATCCTCAGTCGGGTGGACGGATTGGAAATGGCCATTGGCCGCCACTTCTCCGGCCCGGGATTCTGCAAGACATTTTTCCCCACAGCTAAACCATCAGCTTCAACTCCACCAAACACCTCAACAAATTACCCCCGAAACCCAGTAAAAAAATCATGAAGTTAAATTCAAATCATCTCAATCGTTTTCGCACAAATATTCGGAAATTCGTGAGGGGGTGGGGGGTGGTGAGAGCGTCGATCGTCGATTCTATTTGTGAAACTGAGGAAAAGCCATCGGCTGCTCAATCTCCAAAAATAAATCGCCAAGCGTGCGCTACTCAGTTTATTTCTATGAATTAACATACATTTCCTGGTTGCACCCGTTCTCCATCAATAAACACAAAACACCCCCTCCGAGAAGAGGAAGAAATGCTAGAAATTTTTGAGACCGACGAAGAATCGCGAGGCGAAATCGAAGATGAAGTGATTATGGATCTTTAAAATTTATCTATCGATCGAGATGATTTTTCATGATTTGTTTGTCCACTCACGCTCATGCCGGGTAAAAATCCAGTGAAATAGCAACTGGATGATGATAACACGGTGATGATGCTCCCACTGGGGCTCGACTGCGCTTGCAGGCGGGAAGAGACTCGAGGAAGCCAGTGGGACGTCGAAAATCTAATCTATTTTTGGATCTTTGCTGAACAAGTCTGGATCATTGCCCACTTTTCTTCGGCTTTCTAATGCCGAGACGTGCGAGAGTATATTTTAAATATAATATTATGTTTTCGGGAGCGGGAGGGGGGGGGGGTTATTATACGGAAGCGGTTGAGGCATTGTCGGTTCACACCTACGCGTTAATTAAAGTAGAAATAAAATTCAGATGAATTTTTTTGAGGAGTTGATGGCGAGGGGGTGAGTTCAATTTTTCAATTCGGATTTTGGGGAATATCTCGGTATCTAGGGCAGATGTCGAAATTTTTGTTAAAATATTTCTTGGAGGATTTTTTCAGAGCTACAAAAAAGGTCTAGATGAAATTTTCGGGGTTTTTCATGGATTCTGAGATATTTAGAGAAAACGGGAAAGCATTCTTAAGGTAATTCCATATGGAATGATTTGTAATTTTCACTCAGTCATAATATTATCGTTTGGGGAGGGGGGGGGGGGCTTTATTATACGGAAGGAGTGGAGGCATTGTCGGTTCACACCTACTCGTTAATTAAAGTAGAAATAAAATTCAGATGAATTTTTTTGAGGAGTTGATGGCGAGGGGATGAGGTCAATTTTTCAATTCGGATTTTGGGGAATATCTCGGTATCTAGGGCAGATGTCGAAATTTTTGTGAAGATATTTCTTGGAGGATTTTTTCAGAGCTACAAAAAAGGTCTAGATGAAATTTTCTGGGTTTTTTATGGATTCTGAGATATTTAGAAAAAACGGGAAAGCATTCTTAAGGTAATTCCATATGGAATGATTTGTAATTTTCACTCAGTCATAATATTATCGTTTGGCGTGGAGAGGGGGAGGGGAGCTTTATTATATGGAAGCGGTTGAGGCATTGTCGGTTTACACCTACTCGTTAATTAAAATAGAAATAAAATTGCAAATGAATTTTTTTAAGGAGTTAATGACGAGGGGAGTTCACTTTTTCAATCCAGTTTTTGGGAAATATCTCTGTATTTAGGCCAGATATTGAAATTCCTGTTAAGATTTTTTTTGAGAAATTTTCCAGAGCTATTCATCGTATATTTAATTAATTCATTACAATTAATTACTCAGTAAATTCCAATTATTATTTCCGTCAATGTTTTGAAACCCTCCCCTGATGACTTTATTTGTATTTGTGAATCTTTCCATACTGAAAATGGGAGCAACCTTTAGTTGCTTGCTTCATCATTCAGTCCATTATTTAATCATAAATTACTGATTATGATATTTTTTAATTTTTTGAGTTTTGCAAACTGCACGGATGGATTGCAAAATTTTCAAAAACTTCAGATTGGCAGAAAAAATTCAATAAAGTTTTTATTGATTTATTGGTGGTTTTACTAGCTTAATAAAAACCTGGTAAGGCCTCCAACAAAAAAAAATGGAAAAAATTCTAAATTAGGGATAAAAAATTAGGGAAAGACTCCCCAGTTCTATTGCAATATACGAAACTCGATTTTTCCACTTTGGCTTTGTCAGCATTTGATACCTGAGGAGAACTTTGTAATCCCTGAAATTTTCTTCATAAAAATGTTGTCATCAAGTGGAAATGAATGTAACAACAAGATACAAGTAGTCGAGATGCTGTTGAGGATTTATCTAATTTAAAAAGTTTATTCGTAAACCTTATCGTCATGATAAATTGATTTATTCTGCTCATCCGAAAATCCAAACACCCTGAGAACTCATCGAAAACTTCAGAGAATCATCAACCAAATTCGTACAGATGTATTCATCAATCAAATTTATTCATCAATTATTCTTTATTCGATAGCATCAGTACATAATAAACTGGAATCCTCAATTACAAAACGTGACATAAATGATACAATTAATTAATTAGTAAATAAAGAGCAGCAAATACCATGATTCTTTCGTAAAGTGGTTCATGTATTTTTCTAATTATCTCATGAATGAGTTTGAGGACATTTTTCTCCAAACTAGACTCAGCCCCGAGATAAATCCATGCTTAACAAAAATTAAAATTATACTCATTCCATTCATCGACGTTTTTCACCTCATTAAATCCGTAATTATCTCCTTAACGAGTGGTTTTACCAAAAAATTCCAGAAAACCTTTTTTGTAAGAAATTAGATTTTCTACAAAAAGTTCCTTCAACATTTCCCTCTAAATCCACTCATCCCCGAGATACTTTCCCATTTAACAAAGATCGAAGTTAATCTCATTCGAAATTTTTCATCTCTTCAAATTCTCAATTACCCCGTTAACGAGTTATTCTACCAAAAAATACCAAAAGACCATTTTCGTACGCGATTAAATTCTCTACAAAAAGTTCCTTTGCCATTTTCCTCCATCCCCACTCATTCCCAAGATAATAGACCCCTCTCCCCACTTCACTCCAAACCCTCCCCATTTACTTATAGAACTCGTGTTCAGACTCATCCTTCTTGATATTATTCTTGTACCCCTTCTCGAAGTCCTTCGCCAGAACGATGTACCTGTTCTCCCTGACAGCGTGCATGCCAGCCTCCTGGCAAATAGCATTGATATCAGCCCCAGATATTCTGTCCGGGCGAGCGACATAATCCTCCAGATCCACTTCCTCACTGAGATTCATTTTGGCAGTGATGGTAGAGAAGATGAGTCTCTTCTGCCTTCGATCGGGCAGTGGAAACTCGATCTTCCTGTCGAGCCTCCCAGGACGAAGAAGAGCTGGATCCAGAGTGTCAGCCCTGTTGGTGGCCATGATGACCTTGACGTTGGTTGTCTGATCGAATCCGTCCATTTGGTTCAGCAATTCGAGGAGAATACGCTGGACCTCTCGATCCGCTCCAGTCTGTGCGTCGAATCGTTTCGTCGCGATGGCGTCGATCTCGTCTACGAAGATTATGGCCGGGGAGTTCTCCTTGGCCAGACGAAAGACATCTCGAACCATTCGAGGACCCTCTCCCAAGTACTTCTGGACGAACTCGGAACCGACGACGCGGATGAAGGCTGCTGTCGTGTGGCGAGCCACTGCCTTCGCCAGCATCGTTTTTCCACATCCTGGGGGACCGTACATCAACACTCCACGGGGTGGGTCGATACCTGGGGGTGGGGAGCAGAGACAGGCTTATTATCCATTGCATATCATTTAAGAGTGGGGAAAATTAATTAATTAAGGCCCGGGTGAATTATCTTTCGAACGTGATCTTGGTTGTTTTTTTTATTTTGATAATCTGAAATAATCTCCAACTGCTATTCAGTCTTACATAGCCCTGGAGTCTTCAAAAATTATGATTGTACAATCAAAAAAACTTTTTACGAGTCGAAACATCGAAAAATGCTAATTTTCGATGAGAAACGAAAAAAAATGATAATTCGAAACACTTAATCAAACCCCAAATCAATGTTCTTCGTTTAAAAGATCATTTCCCTCGTCAAATCCCCATAAAATAAACGATTAAATACTAAAAAAATCAGCATTCCACGGGGTGGGTCGATACCTGGGGGTGGGGAGCAGAGACAGGCTTATTATCCATTGCATATCATTTAAGAGTGGGGAAAATTAATTAATTAAGGCCCGGGTGAATTATCTTTCGAACGTGATCTTGGTTGTTTTTTTTATTTTGATAATCTGAAATAATCTCCAACTGCTATTCAGTCTTACATAGCCCTGGAGTCTTCAAAAATTATGATTGTACAATCAAAAAAACTTTTTACGAGTCGAAACATCGAAAAATGCTAATTTTCGATGAGAAACGAAAAAAAATGATAATTCGAAACACTTAATCAAACCCCAAATCAATGTTCTTCGTTTAAAAGATCATTTCCCTCGTCAAATCCCCATAAAATAAACGATTAAATACTAAAAAAATCAGCATTCCACGGGGTGGGTCGATACCTGGGGGTGGGGAGCAGAGACAGGCTTATTATCCATTGCATATCATTTAAGAGTGGGGAAAATTAATTAATTAAGGCCCGGGTGAATTATCTTTCGAACGTGATCTTGGTTGTTTTTTTTATTTTGATAATCTGAAATAATCTCCAACTGCTATTCAGTCTTACATAGCCCTGGAGTCTTCAAAAATTATGATTGTACAATCAAAAAAACTTTTTACGAGTCGAAACATCGAAAAATGCTAATTTTCGATGAACAGAAAGCTTAACTAATAATCAAATTATTATAAAGCTGGAAAATTAAAATTGTGGATAATTTTGGATAGTTTCTATGTTCAATTTCACTGGAATTTCAAAGGATTCCGTCATTGAAAATTCACAGTTCGATGAAAAAATGAATGGAAATTAGAAAATTTCAGGTAAAGATATTCTTCAATTTTCAATTAATTGGAAATTCTGCGTATTTTGGTGCAGAATATTCATACTGTTATTAAAAATTCAAGCAAGTTGAGGAATTCTCGTCTTCCTGCTGCTCAAAACCCTGAAATCTCATTGAATTTTTAGTGAAATTTGCAATTTAATTGTTTTTCCCAGCCCAACTGCTTCTAATTTCTTGAAGAATATCTAAACCCAATTTCTATGCTATTATTATTTTATTCCTAAATCATGAAATATTGCTGACGAAATAGCATTTATCCCAGAAATATAAAAAATCAAAACAACAATATTTTGAATAAAGATTATAAAAAAAGTCGACAGACCTCTTTAGTAAAAAGAGTCTTTGGAGTCTCCAAAAATTATGATTGAACAACCAAAAAAACTTTTTACGAGCCAAAAGTTCGAAAAATGGAAATTGTCGATGAGAAATTGAAAAAAAAAAGATAATTCGATGAATATTTTCATCACAGAAAGCTTAACCAATAATCAAATTATTATAAAACTGAAAAATTAGAATTCGGAATAATTTTGAAGGATTTCTATATTTAATTTCACTGGAATTTCGAAAGATTCCATCATTGAAAATTCACAGTTTGATGAAAAAACCAATAGAAATCAGAAAATTCAGGTAAATATATTCTTCAATTTTCAATTAATTGGAAATTCTGCGTATTTTGGTGCAGAATATTCATATTGTTATTAAAAATTCAAGCAAGTTGAGGAATTCCCATCTTCCGGCTGCTCAAAACCTTGAAATCTCACTGAATTTTCAGTGAAATTTGAAATTTAATTGTTTTTCTCAACCAAATTTCTTCTAAGTTCTTGAAGAATATCTCTAAATCCAATTTCTGTTCTAACATTATTCTACTCCCAAGTCGTGAAACATTGCAGACGAAATGACATTTATCCCAGAAATATAAAAAATCGACACAACAATATTTTGAATAAAGATTATAAACAAATCAAGAGACCTCTTTAGTAAAAAATTAAATTCTGCATTGAAAAAATCCATACCAATCTGCTTATAAAGTTCGAAGTGAGTCAGTGGCAGTTCGACAGCTTCTCGAATCTCCTGCTTCTGCATGTCCATCCCTCCGATGTCACTGTACAAAATGTCAGGCTTCTCGTCTGCCTGGAGCATCGAAATACTCGAGTCTGCCTCTGGGGGGAGAACGTCCACGAGAGCATTGCTGTGTTTGTGGAGAGCAACACTGGCTGAGGGCTTCAACAGCTCTCGATCGATCGTCGACAGAATGCGAACGTAGTAGTTGGACCCTGTGGTCGACCCCACGATCCCAGTATTCTGGTCCACTGCCTCCAGGAACTGACCGATCACCAGGGGAACACTCTGGATGCGTTTCACTTCCTCTTGAGCGTGGAGGTACTCCTTCTTGAGGTTTCGCTGCTCGTCCTTGATGTATTCCTCTTGGACTTTCAGGAATTCCAGCATTCTTTGGAGTTTCTAAAGAAGATGAAGGGAGAGATATTTGTTTATTTTGGTGGAAATATTGAAAATGAATTAATTTAAATTGGTGATTAGAAGAAAGTGATGAGAAGAGACGAATGAATTTTATTCTGCATTCAGTTTTTTGAGAATGTCTGAGAATCGAAGGGAAATAGAGAGATTTTTGTAAAGAACTTTTTGTGGAGAGGGAAATTCTTTACAAAAAAGTCTTAACATTTCTCGATAAAATTGGTAGTTCAGGGGAGAATTAGCTGATTAAATCACTGGATGGTGAAAAGAATTAAAAATCGTTTTAGGAATATATGTTTAGTTATTCTTTTTAATTGTTAGTTTTGGACTTTGAGGAATTCTATTCTTTGGAATTTCTACAGAAGATGAAGAAGAAATTATTGATTTATTTTGGTGGAAATATTCACCATTAATTAATTTCAATTGGTGATTAGGGAAAAGTGATAAGAAGAGATAAATGAATTTAGTTTTGCGTTCAGTTTTTTGAGAATGTCTGAAAATCGAAGGACAATAGGGGGATTTTTGTAATGAACTTTTTTGTGGAGCGGGAAATTCTCTACAAAAAAGTCTTTTGACATTTTTCAACAAAATGGGTAGTTCAGGGCATAATTAACTGATTAAAGCACCGGGTGATAAAGCGAATTAAAAAACGTTTGTGGAAGATATGTTTATCTGAAGGAGATAAAAGAGATAGTTATCCTGTTTGATTTTTATGAGAATTTCTTTTGCAGCGAATTTTCCTCCCTAACAAAAAAAATACCGAGATTTCTTTATCTTTATTCACCAGCTCGTTCTTCAATAAACGCTTGGAATTAACTTTTTCCAGAACTTCAATCATTTTTAGAAGAAATTCTCAACAAAAAAATTCTACTCTTTTTAGTAAAATTTTATTTGTTAAAAATTGTCTTACCTTATATTTTGTGTACAAATCCTCGACATCCAGCTCCTCCCCTGAGGAATAATGTCCCACCATTGGTTTTGGCTCCAACTCCAACACATCCTGATTAAAAAGAAAGAATAAAACAACATTCTCATTAAAAAAATCCCCAAATCGATGTTCCCTCTTCAATTTCCATAGAATAAACGACTAAATAATTTAAAAAATGGGTTATTAAGTCTTGTCAGACACAATGACTCTTATTTCTTCCATTTTCTTAAAAAAAAATCCCTTCAATCCTTCAAAAACTATAAAAAGTTCTCGAGAGTGAACCTCAAAAACCTAAGGAGACATTCTCATTTAAAAAAATCAACAATAATTGAATCTTCAGGTCAAATCTCTTTTCAACAATCTTGAAATCTTTGCTAATCAAACACTTAATCAAACCCCAAATCAATGTTCTTCGTTTAAAAGATCATTTCTAAATACTAAAAATTTGATTAATAATCGATGTAAATTCCTTGTCAGGCACAATGACACTTATTTCTTCCATTTTTCTTGAAAAATCCCTTAGATCCTTCACAAGTTACAAATGTTTTTCAGAATGGACTTTAAAAGCCTGAGCCGACATTCTCATGAACGAAGCAATAATAATCTGCAGCAAAAATAATTGAATCGGCAGACCAAAATCTCTTTTCAACACTCTTGAAATCTTTGTTAATCAAACACTTAACCCCAAATCAATGTTCTTCCTTCAAAAGATCACTTCTCCCTTCAAATCTCCATAAAATAAACGATTAAATAATCAACAGATGGGTTATTGATTTATGTAAATACCTTGTCAGGCACAATGACACTCATTTCTTCCATTTTTCTCAAAAAATCTCGTAGGTCCTTCAAAAACTACAAATGGTTTTCGAGAATGACTCTCAAAAACCTGGGGAGAGTGACGGCAGACACCGTTCTCTGTGTCACGACTCACGAAGCCGGTAGCTCTCGCCCCTTGTCGGTAAGAAGATTCTTACCGCCTAAATTTAAATTGGAATTCAGGAGCGAATCCAATAAAACGGTTCGAGTCGACTGATCACCCAGTTGAGTTTTTGAGGAATATTTCCGAATCTAAGGAAGATAGCGAAATTTTCGTAATTACATTTGTTGTAGCTTTCAATCGGCTCTACAAAAAAGGTTATAACAAAAATTTTGCTATCTTCCTTGGATTCCGAGATATTCATTGAAAACTGTCCAATAGTCAAAATTGACTTGTACCGTTTTACCACTTCGCTACTGAATTAAATTAAGGGGTAACAGACGGCCACTAATTTTCCAAATTATTGAACAAGAAGAATTGTTCTTTCTATTGAAATAAAATATATTAAATTTTATCAACATTTCAACCCCTCATTAACATTTTTAAAAAAGTCAAAAGTGTCCGTTTTACCCCAACCTCCCCTACGACTTTTCCATGCGTGCGTTCGGGAGCAAGAAAACTGAAAGCGAGTTCTAAACAATACAGAATTTTAGAAATACCTCCGAAGACATTTAAACCCCCTTCCACCCCAACCCCTTTAAAAAACGCCTTAAAAATCCTGTTTACCGACGGAACCAGTCCCGCGATCGCTCCAGAGTCGATAAGGCAGCGCCGCCACCATCAGTGTCAATTAACCCTCAAAAGTGAGCCCTCGCTCCCCCAAAAAACACTCGCCCCCCTCAAAAACTTCTCCCTCGCCCCGGGGGCTCCCCACCCCCATCGCCCTGGCTCCCCGCGCCGTCAAAATAAAAACAATCGAAAAAAAAAACATCCTAACCTAAAAAATTTGACACAAAACCTCGGATCTCGGGAAAATTCATCTGACATTGATAAAAAATCCCAAAATCACCGAAAATTCCATCAAGGTCATCCAGTGGATCCGCGTGAAACAAAGGATAATTCGGAGAAAAAAAAATTTATCGAGAAAAATCAGAAAAAAGGAAAAAAACATTCTAAAACATTTGACACAAAACTTCGGATCTCGGAAAAATTCATCTGACATTGATAAAAAATCCCAAAATCACCGGGAATTCCCTCAAGGTCATCCAGTGGATCCGCGTGAAAAGAAGGATAATTCGGAGGAAAAAAAATTTTATCCAGAAAAATCGGAAAAAAGGAAAAAAACATCTTAACCTAAAAAATTTGACACAAAACCTCGGATCTCGGGAAAATTCATCTGACATTGATAAAAAATCCCAAAGTCACCGGAAATTCCCTCAAGGTCATCCAGTGGATCCACGTGAAAAGAAGGATAATTCGGAGAAAACAAATTTTTATCGAGAAAAATCGGAAAAAAGGGGCCGTGCTCAGTGTATGGAGGGGGCGACGAGGTGTATGTGACCCAGTGATACGTAAAAATGTCGTCCGAGTGCTCTCGAGGAAGTGAATAGACAGGTGGGGGTGGGGAAAAAGGCGAATTGAAGGAGCAGTTGGGCATTGAAAATATGTCAGCACCGACAGTCAGTCGTGCGCAGGCAGCCAGCGTTGTCGTGTCAAGTGTTGAGTGCGCAATATGCGGTTGTACGGATAGATTACTGAGGTGTTCGCGTTGCAAAAGTGTTGTTTACTGCACCAAAGAGCATCAGAAATTGGATTGGAAGCGGCATCGGGCCCATTGTCAGAAGAATAACGAGGATGGACTGTCGGGTGATACGTCTTCCTGCTTCAGCGGTAGACTTTCTAACCTAAGTGATAACATTGGCGAGGAGATTGAGAGGATACAGGGGGACAGTAGGAAGCTCGAGAGCACCAGTGAGTGATGATTAATTAATAATTGAGTCATTAGTTGTGTGGGAGTTATGACGATTTCGATTTATTGGTTTTTTGGGTTTGGGAAAGACGTGATATCTCCGGGAGGTGGGGAGATGGTGGAGCGAGAATTTTTGCGTTCGACAGGTGGGGAAATTTGCGGTGGAAACCACTGGTCGTGAACCCATTTTGCTTCAGTGGGTATTTTGGAAATGATGGAGAATGTTTTTTTGCTGTGAAGTGGGTTTTTTGGAGTTTTTTGGAAATATCTTGGAATCGAAGGGCGATGCAAAAATTTTTGTTAGGAGACTTTTTGTAGCCCTTAAAATTATCTATAAAAAAGGTTTCAATGAAAATTTCGCTATCAAGCTTCGCTCCGAAGATATTCAACAAAAACCAAAGTGAAATCCACTGAAAATTGACTCCACTCGTTTTATCACTCATCTTCAATTCGTAATATCTCATGATTGGTTGAGTAACATTTCAAAAATCAAGCGTCAATTAAAAGTTCTTTGTTCACCCTTCAAAATGAGCCCAGACTCATCAAAATCGCATCATTTAATCCCAAGATATCTATCACCTCACAATAAATGAATCCATCCCAAGAGTTCTGTTTTAATTTCACTTTCTTCAAAATATCTCTCCTGAATAAACGAGATGCAAAAATTCCATACGGCCCTTTTTTAGCCTTTAAAAATATCTTTAAAAAAGGTACCTATATTTTTCAATCTCTTTTCATTCCAAAAATATTCAACAAAAACCAAAGTGAAATCCACTAAAAATTGACTCAACTCATTTTACCACTCATGTTCAATTCCCAATATCTCAAGATTGGCTGAGTAAAATTAAAAAAATCAAACTTCAATTAAAAGTCCTCTGTTCCCCCTCCAAAATGAGCCCAAACTCATCAAAATCGCATCATTTGATCCCACAATAAACCCATCAAAATCTCCATCTGCCTCAAACTAAAACAATCCCTCCATGACCTTTAAATTAAATTCTCCCCTCGATTTATCCAACAGATTCAAAGCAGAGCCATTCGAATTCCACCCCCGAGGAACCCCCCAGTGACACCACCACCTCAACAGCCCGAAAGGCCTCGAAGAGTGGCTGGAGCTCGCCAATTCTCTACGAGGGAAGTGCAGAGGACACGATTCTTGGTGCTAGAGCTGAATCCCTGAACCCAACCCTCGGTGCCACCTCCTCCGAGGAAATAATCACCGACAATCATCCCCACCTCCACAACGGTATGAAAACCTTCCCCGAGGTGTCACTCAGTCGTGACGACGACTTCCTCCCGCCGTTCCTCCACAGAAACCGAAATAATTTCGAGGAATTTATCATCGACGACATCTGCAGAAATGTGATCAGGGACATGAATAAGTACGGTGTGTGTGTTGTGGACGATTTTCTGGGGGCTGACAAGTGTTTAACAGTGTTGGATGAGGTGCTGAATATGTACAGCGCTGGAGTGTTCAAGGATGGACAGTTGGTGTCTAACAAAGCTGGTGCTAAGGACTTGAAGACCATCAGGGGGGACCAGATCACGTGGCTCGATGGCAAGGAGAAACAGTGCCCCAACATTGGAATGCTCATTTCGCAGGTCGATGCCATTGTCATGAGGGCCAATAAGATGGATGACAATGGCAAGATGGGGAATTACAACATCAATGGGAGGACGAAGGTAATTCACCTTTTGACCATTTATTTTCACAATTTTTTCTTTTGTTTAAGGATGTTCTACACCCTTTCTGCCAAAATTCACGTTTTTTTAATTTTTCTGGCAAACTTATGATGGAATTGACGTGAAAAAATATAATGTTTTTGCGTTTTGTCATTATTTAATGACTGACGAAATTTTAAGGTGGTGCGAACATTTTCCTGCGTTTTCTCTAAACTTTTAAAAAGAATCACAAAACTAGAAAAAACGCATGAAAATTATCGCACCACTACGCAACTTCGTGAGCCATTAAAGAATGAGAAACCACAAAATCGTTATATTTTTTCACGTCACTCCCATCGATAATTTGCCAGAAAAATGAAAACAACGTCAATTTTGGCTAAAAGGGTGTCGAACATCCTTAAGGCCCGGGTGTACTATCGAATGTTATCTGGATTTTTTTCGTCTTTCGTAATCCAAAATTGTCAATTGAGGGGTACATCATGTAGAAATTCCCAAAAATTATGGTAGAATGATTTAAAAAAATGGAAAAAATTCTGAACTTTTTCAAAGAGCTTTTTTTATTGAGATTCAGGATAGTACACTCGGTACTATCGAATTGTTATCTGGATTTTTTTTATCTTTCGTAATCCAAAATTGTCACTTAGTGAATTATAACCGAAATTTACTGGACTCTGACATGAGATGTTTGACATGAGAGTCATGAGAAAAGACCCGATAGTTCTCGAGAAAATCTTCATTTTGTCGTAGGAAGTTTTCAACATTTTTAGAACAAAATGATGTTTTTTTATCATTTTGTTTAATTGTGATTCTCTCGGATTGAAATGCATAGAGAGGGATTTATTTAGAGTGGACAATAACGGAAATTTTATCAGCTTTGAAATGAGCCTTGACTCGTTAGAAAATTCCTAATAGTTCTCGAGAAAATTTTAGATTTGTCCTAGGAAGTTTCCAACATTTTTAGAGCAAAATTCTGTATTTTTACAATTTTTTATTTTTTTAAATTATTTACTCAGCTTGAGGTGCCTTCAAAGGTATTTATTTAATGTGGATTATAACGACAATGACACGTTATTGACTAGAAAATTCCCAATAGTCTTCGAGAAAATCCATATTCAATATTTTTACAATTTTTCATTTTGTTTGATTGTAATTATTTCGTGTTTGGATGCATCAAAAACGATGTTTTTTATTTATGTAGCGTGAAACGTAACAAAAATTTGATTAGCTTTCAAATGAGCTTTGACGCGAAAAATTTCCAATAATTTTAACATCGTTATAACAAAGTTTGGATTTTTCACAATTTTTTCTATTGCTTAATTCTTATTCTCTCAGGTGGAGGTGCATTCAAAGGTATTTTATTGGGAGTGAATTACAACAGAAGTTTTCTTGGCTTTGAAATGCAAAGTCATCCATCAGAAAAATCGAAAGACTTATCGAGAAAATCCTAATTTTGTACTAGCAAGTTTCCAACATTTTCAGAACAAAATTCTGGATTTTTACATTTTTTCTTTTGTTCAATTGTAATTATCTCAGGTTGGGATGCATCAAAAGAGATTAGTTTAGAGTCATTTTTAACTGAAATTTTGTCAGCTTTCAGATGAGCCTCGACTCGTTGGAAAATTCCCAATCGTTCCCCAGGAAATCCTATTTTTGCTTTAGGAAGATTGCAACATCTTCATTAGAGTATTCTGTATTTTCACAATTTCTTGTTTCGTTCAATTGCAATCATCTCAGGTTGGAATGGCTCAAAAGAATTTTATTTGAGGTGAATCACAACGGGAATGAGACGTAATTTGTTGAATAATTCCCGATGATTCTCAAGAAAATTCTACTTTTTCATTACGAAGTTTTAACATCTCGAGACGAAGAATTTCGAATTCACCAATTCTTTCCTTTATTAAACCTCCATTATCCCAGCTCGTACTGCATAAAAAATCCTTTATTTGTAGCAAAATATAATGGAAATTTTATCACTTTTATAACGAGCTCTGACTCATTAAAAAAGCCCGCACAGCTTTCGAGAAAATCAGACTTTTATATCGGAAGATATTTTCCCTGTTATTTTTGTTATTTTCTATATTTTAAATTATTTTTTCATTATTTTTAGGTGATATTTATGTGAGTTCAGCTATAAGTTCTTGGATATAATTTCCTTTCTCTGTGCAGCTATAGTTTCTTGATTTCTGTGTTTCAATTATTAATTTTCGTGTGAAGAAAAGTTATATCAATATATACATATATATTTGTATCTTTTTTATGGTAGGCTTCGGTGGGCTTTTTTGCCTGACGTTTTAATAAATAAACAAGGTTTACAAGAAACATCTTCTCAATTTTCACTTCTAAAAAATCATCGTAATCACTCTCTCCTTCAATCTCCCTTTCCCCTCCACCTAATGCATAAAAAAAGACTTATTTATAGCATTTTGGATAGGAGATTTCCCCAGCTTTCTAATGAGCCAGCTCATCACCAAATTCCCCCCAATTTCTCTGAAAATCCATTCCATCTGGAGTTGAACGACTGAAACACCAGTTTTTTCGGAAATCGATTTCTGGAAAATTCTGAATATGAATCATTTCGTTACGATTTCGAACAAATGATTTTTGTGGTGAAAAATTGATTGTTTATAAATTATTTATAGAAAGTGCTCGTAATTTTTAATAATTGAACTTTTTTCATTATTGCGCTATAGATTCCACCGTTTTCAGTCGTCAAATTTGTCAATTGCGCAAGAAATATTTGAGAAAAATCATGAATATTCAGCGAATTAAAGACAATAATGATAAATTTTTTTAAATTTGTCATTTAGAAATAAATGATTGAAATTGTTTAAACCTTCGGAAACCGATTTCTGGAAAAGTCTGAATATGAATAAATTTGTTACGATTTCGAACAAATGATTTTTATGGTGAAAAATTGATTGTTTATAAATTATTTATAGAAAGTGCTCGTAATTTTTAATAATTGCAATTTTTTAATTATTGCGTTATAGATTCCACCGTTTTCAGCCGTCAAATTTGTCAATTGCAAAAGAAATATTTTTTAAAAAATCATGAATATTCAGCGAATCAAAAACAATAATAATAAATTTTTTTAAATTCGTTTTTTATCAATAAATTATTTATTTATAAATAATTTGTTTATTTGTCATTTTTTTAAATTCGTCATTTAGAAATAAATGATTGAAATTGTTTAAACTTTCAGAAACCGATTTCTGGAAAATTCTGAATATGAATAAATTTGTTACGATTTCGAACAAATGATTTTTATGGTGAAAAATTGATTGTTTATAAATTATTTATAGAAAGTGCTCGTAATTTTTAATAATTGCAATTTTTTAATTATTGCGTTATAGATTCCACCGTTTTCAGCCGTCAAAATTGTCAATTGCAAAAGAAATATTTTTTAAAAAATCATGAATATTCTGCGAATTAAAAACAATAATGATATATTTTTTAAAATTCGTTATTTAACAATAAATTATTTATTTATAAATAATTTGTTTATTTGTCATTTTTTTAAATTTGTCATTTAGAAATAAATGATTGAAATTGTTTAAACTTTCGGAAACCGATTTCTGGAAAATTCTGAATATGAATAAATTTGTTACGATTTCGAACAAATGATTTTTATGGTGGAAAATTGATTATTTATAAATCATTTATAGAAAATGCTCGTAATTTTTAATAATTGCAATTTTTTAATTATTGCGCTATAGATTCCACCGTTTTCAGTCGTCAAATTTGTCAATTGCGCAAGAAATATTTGAGAAAAATCATGAATATTCAGCGAATTAAAGACAATAATGATATATTTTTTAAAATTCGTTATTTAACAATAAATTATTTATTTATAAATAATTTGTTTATTTGTCTTTTTTTTTAAATTTGTCATTTAGAAATAAATGATTGAAATTGTTTAAACTTTCAGAAACCGATTTCTGGAAAATTCTGAATATGAATAAATTTGTTACGATTTCGAACAAATGATTTTTATGGTGGAAAATTGATTGTTTATAAAATATTTATAGAAAATGCTCGTAATTTTTAATAATTGCAATTTTTTAATTATTGCGTTATAGATTCCACCGTTTTCAGCCGTCAAAATTGTCAATTGCAAAAGAAATATTTTTTAAAAAATCATGAATATTCAGCGAATCAAAAACAATAATGATATATTTTTTAAAATTCGTTATTTAACAATAAATTATTTATTTATAAATAATTTGTTTATTTGTCATTTTTTTAAATTTGTCATTTAGAAATAAATGATTGAAATTGTTTAAACTTTCAGAAACCGATTTCTGGAAAATTCTGAATATGAATAAATTTGTTACGATTTCGAACAAATGATTTTTATGGTGGAAAATTGATTGTTTATAAATTATTTATAGAAAATGCTCGTAATTTTTAATAATTGCAATTTTTTAATTATTGCGTTATAGATTCCACCGTTTTCAGCCGTCAAATTTGTCAATTGCAAAAGAAATATTTTTTAAAAAATCATGAATATTCAGCGAATCAAAAACAATAATAATAAATTTTTTTAAATTCGTTTTTTATCAATAAATTATTTATTTATAAATAATTTGTTTATTTGTCATTTTTTTAAATTCGTCATTTAGAAATAAATGATTGAAATTGTTTAAACTTTCAGAAACCGATTTCTGGAAAATTCTGAATATGAATAAATTTGTTACGATTTCGAACAAATGATTTTTATGGTGGAAAATTGATTGTTTATAAATTATTTATAGAAAATGCTCGTAATTTTTAATAATTGCAATTTTTTAATTATTGCGCTATAGATTCCACCGTTTTCAGTCGTCAAATTTGTCAATTGCGGAAGAAATATTTTTAAAAAAATCATGAATATTCAGCGAATTAAAGACAATAATGATATATTTTTTTAAATTCGTCATTTAGAAATAAATGATTGAAATTTTTTAAACTTTCGGAAACCGATTTCTGGGAAATTCTGAATACGAATCAATTGGTTACGAGTTCGAAAAAATGATTTTTATGGTGAAAAATCCATTCCATCTGGAGTGGAACGACTGAAACGCCAGTTTTTTGGGCGTGAATCATTATCAAATCTCTCCAAACACCTTGTGTGTAAACAGTTGTCTCGGGCACACATTTGCACTCGCTCCTACTTGCTTTTCTGATAGTTGCAACTCACAAAGTGCCGTCAGTCACGTACGCCATTACCCCTTCACTCTCCCCATCTCCCCTCTCTCTCTCTCTCTCTCCCTCGTCACCTTGCATCATTGAGCATTTATTCTCGAATCCGTGCATCACGGGCATCCACCGGTCATTTAGATCATCAGCCAGCCCACGTGTTTCTCTCGTCGAGTGGATACTATGTGTTATTTTGGCACTCGTTTTCTGATGGCGTGAGCGAATTAAAGGCTCATGATTTCCGGCACTTTCAACTAGAGATGCGAAGTGACATCACGAATGCAAAATCGTCAGGTCACGAAAATATGACCGTCATTGACAGTCATGTCTTCTCTTGTCAATAAAACGATCAGATAAAATTTTTTCATTGAGAAATTATCTATATGGGTTGGGGTAAAACGGACACTTTTGACTTTTTTTTAAATTTTAATGGGGGTTGAAATGTTGATACAATTTAATAACTTTTTTTTTCAATGCGAAGAACAATTCTTTCCTTGAGACGAGCCTAAACTGAGCTCAATTGATCAATTTGTTTCTGAGTTATGAATAATTTTAAAAAAGTCTAAAGTGTCCGTTTTACCCCATCCTCCCCTAGATGCGACATGACGGTCATTTTTTTCCGTCTCATAAAATTTTGTCATGTTTTGCCATGTTTCGTCACAATTGTCCATCAGTTCATTACCCACTTCGTAGTTCATTAACTACTTCGGGGTGACATCGGGTTACGGTTTCGCCAACTTTCAGATAAAATCAGAAAAGAAAATTTCCACATCTTACATGACGGGAGTTTGGGGTAAAACGGACACTTTTGACTTTTTTTTAAATTTTAATGGGGGTTGAAATGTTGATAAAATTTAATAATTTTTTTTTTCAATACGAAGAACAATTCTTTCCTTTGAGACGATCCTAAACTGAGCTCAATTGATCAATTTGTTTCTGAGTTATGAATAATTTTTAAAAAGTCTAAAGTGTCCGTTTTACCCCATCCTCCCCTAGATGCGACATGACGGTCATTTTTTTCCGTCTCATAAAATTTTGTCATGTTTTGCCATGTTTCGTCACAATTGTCCATCAGTTCATTACCCACTTCGTAGTTCATTAACTACTTCGGGGTGACATCGGGTTACGGTTTCGCCAACTTTCAGATAAAATCAGAAAAGAAAATGTCCACATCTTACATGACGGGAGGTTGGGGTAAAACGGACACTTTTGACTTTTTTTTTTAATTTTAATGGGGGTTGAAATGTTGATAAAATTTAATAATTTTTTTTTTCAATACGAAGAACAATTCTTTCCTTTGAGACGATCCTAAACTGAGCTCAATTGATCAATTTGTTTTTGAGTTATGAATAATTTTTAAAAAGTCTAAAGTGTCCGTTTTACCCCATCCTCCCCTAGATGCGACATGACGGTCATTTTTTTCCGTCTCATAAAATTTTGTCATGTTTTGCCATGTTTCGTCACAATTGTCCATCAGTTCATTACCCACTTCGTAGTTCATTAACTACTTCGGGGTGACATCGGGTTACGGTTTCGCCAACTTTCAGATAAAATCAGAAAAGAAAATCTTATATGACGCCACCACTTGGATGCGATATGATCGTCATAACGAAAGTCGGTACCATTTTTGTCATGTGACAGTAATTAGCCATTCGTGGATAGAAGATCGATTATATAGATCTAAAAACGAATAATTAGTGCGAAAAAAAAAATTTATTGTTCGTTTGCCCGAAAACGCTTAAAATGCCAAAAACAGTCCAGGGCCTCCAATTTTTGAGCTACAAAGGATTTTTTTTTTTCAAAATTTTCGGAAAAATATGTGGAACAACAATTACGAGCTATTTTTTTATAAAACGAATTCATCTGCAGTGTTTTGGAACGGAAATATTGTCAGATTCCCAAAGAAACATGAATAATCCCAAAAGTTCTCAATGGTTATCACGAAAATTTAACTTTGGCCTCAGGTGTTTTATTCAAATTTCCCTAAAATCGAAATTGAATTGATTTTGTCGCCGTCTCGTAACCTTCGACAAGGTGAATCCTCTGATTGCGAGTGCTATAGATCCAGGAGATTATCAATCAGATAAATATCGAGAGGATGTTTACACATTAAAGATGAAAAGGGACAGATTGAGGAATTCATTCAGGGAATTCGCTGTGGGAAAATAAATAATTTCGCTCTTTATTTTCATGAGGAAGTGAGAGGACTAGCGCTTTTATTTCTTTCTCGCATGACTACGTCAGTGGTTTAAAATTAGTCACGACCTCGAGGACAGGAGGCTGCAGGAAAAGTCGATGCTTCTATTCGAAAACACGGGGAATACCGCGTTATTCGCTGTGTTCGGCGTAGATAATCCTCTGGATTTTTATCTCCGTTTTTCATTTTCTTGAGTTTTTATGGGTTTTGAGGGGGAGAGGGGCGGGAGAAACACTGAGGTGGGGAACACTGATGACATTGAGGCAGGTCAGTCATTCATAAATCGGCGATTGGGACTCCGCAACCTTCAGACGTCCCCGTTTGGCGAGAAACGTTTGAGAGCGAGGGATATTTAATGAACGGAGAGAATTTCTTCTTGTTTGAGGGGGTTATCTCGAGAGGAGATGGCTCTAGGGGAAAATATTATGAGACTTTTTTATGGGGAATTTTCCAAACTAATAAAAATATCTTTTGATATTTTTTCCTGAAATCAGCTGTTCGCGAGATAATTTAAGAAATAGTGGGAAGGTTTTTTCTTGTTTAGAAAATTTTTGTTTAGTAGTTGGGAGATTGAGGAGTAATTATCTGCGATGGGAGTGCATCTAGGGGGAAATATCATATGATAATTTATTTAGCGAATTTCGTGTGCTACAAAAAAGGTCGTTAGATGTTTTCTCGTAAAATAACTCCTTCGTGAGATAAATCCAAAAATAATGAGACTGTCTTTTTTGTTTGGAAGATTCTTCTTTAGTAATTGGGGAATTATGGGGTTATTATCTGGGGCAGGAGTGGGTCTAGGGGAAAATATCATAAGACTTTTTTGTGAGGAATTTTCGTAACTAATAAAAATATCTTTTGATATTTTTTCCTCAAATCAGCTGTTCGCGAGATAATTTAAGAAATAGTGGGAAGGTTTTTTCTTGTTTAGAAAATTTTTGTTTAGTAGTTGGGAGATTGAGGAGTAATTATCTGCGATGGGAGTGCATCTAGGGGGAAATATCATACGACAATTTATTTAGCGAATTTCGTGTGCTACAAAAAAGGTCGTTAGATGTTTTCTCGTAAAATAACTCCTTCGTGAGATAAATCCAAAAATAATGAGACTGTCTTTTTTGTTTGGAAGATTCTTCTTTAGTAATTGGGGAATTATGGGGTTATTATCTGGGGCAGGAGTGGGTCTAGGGGAAAATATCATAAGACTTTTTTGTGAGGAATTTTCGTAACTAATAAAAATATCTTTTGATATTTTTTCCTCAAATCAGCTGTTCGCGAGATAATTTAAGAAATAGTGGGAAGGTTTTTTCTTGTTTAGAAAATTTTTGTTTAGTAGTTGGGAGATTGAGGAGTAATTATCTGCGATGGGAGTGCATCTAGGGGGAAATATCATATGATAATTTATTTAGCGAATTTCGTGTGCTACAAAAAAGGTCGTTAGATGTTTTCTCGTAAAATAACTCCTTCGTGAGATAAATCCAAAAATAATGAAACTGTTTTTTTTTGTTAGGAAGATTCTTTTTTAATAATTGGGGAATCGTGGGGTAATTATTCAGGGAACGGGTGGGTTTAGGGGAAAATATCATAAGACTTTTTTTGTGGGGAATTTCCTTACCTAAAAGAAATGTATTTTGATATTTTCCCCTAAATTCCCCCGTTCGTCAGGTAAATTCAAAAATAGTGAATGGGTTTTTTTGGGAAATTCAATTCCCTAAAAGAAGTTATTAGACATTTTCTCGTAAAACTACGCCTTCTTTAGACAAATCCAAAAATAATGGAAAGCATTTTCACTTCTTTGCAAAATTTTTGTTCATAAATTGGATAATTACCTCGTCAATGAGCGTTTCTAAGAGGAAATGTCAAAAAATCTTTTTTAAATTCCTTTTAAAAAAATCTCAATGGGACAAAACGATAAAAATCCACGAAAGTCCACAGGATTTCTTTGAAAATTGGTTCACTTATTAGTTTAAATATTTTCCAACACCCGAGAAATTCCGGGGAATCCACCAAACAATAGAATTATCTTATCAGCTGAGTGAAATAATTTTGCCAGTTTTTCCTCGTGCAGTTTTAGTGGCAGAGTCTAACATTGACATTTTCATTTTACAAAGCTGTGACTTTTTTCCTCATCCCCAGCTGAAGCATTATCAAGTATTTTTAATTGAGAGTCTGATGTAACGAAGTCATTTATCCTCTGAAGGTGACATTTATTATTGCATGGGAATAAAAAATGAGAAGTGTTGGGAATAGGAAGAAATGATGAGGCACTCCGTTTTAATTCTCTCGACTACTGATGATTGGAGTGTGGCGGGTTTTTGGGGCGTGTTGTTTACTCTCGGGAGATGTAGAAGTGCACGTAGGCCAGCCGTCAATTTTGACTGATAAAAAATATCCCGGTGTTTCGGGGAGGTGGAGGAGGTTTCAGTGACGTGGAGGTGAAAAATATTTTTTTAATTTTATTGTTTACGAAAAATTATATTGATTTTTTTCCCTACAATCTAATGGGGTTTCTAGATGATTAAAACCATATTAACGAAGATAAGCTGAATTTTATTGAATTTTTCACTTGTCAATTCTCTAATTATTTTGGGAATTAGTGGATTTATGAAAAAATGTCATAGATGTTTTTTGCAGGAAATTTTATTCGCCACAAAAAACTTTTTGTAACATTTTCACATAAATGTTGACATATTCCCCAAAAATATTCATTAAGAAGATAGAAACTATAGTAATGGAAATAAGTTGAATTTTATAGAATCTTTCACTCATAAATTCTCTAATTATTGCGGTAATTAGTGGATTTATGAAAAAATGTCATAGATGTTTTTTGCAGGAAATTTTATTCGCCACAAAAAATTTTTTGTAACATTTTCTCATAAATGTTGACATATTCCCCAAAAATATTCATTAAGAAGATAGAAACTATAGTAATGGAAATAAGTTGAATTTTATAGAATCTTTCACTCATAAATTCTCTAATTATTGCGGTAATTAGTGGATTTATGAGAAAATGTCATAGATGTTTTTTGCAGGAAATTTTATTCGCCACAAAAAATTTTTTGTAACATTTTCTCATAAATGTTGACATATTCCCTAAAAATATTCATTAAGAAGATAGAAACTATATTAATGGAAATAAGTTGAATTTTATAGAATCTTTCACTGATAAATTCTATAATTATTGCGGTAATTAGTGGATTTATGAGAAAATGTCATAAATGTTTTTTGCAGGAAATTTTATTCGCCACAAAAAATTTTCTGTGACATTTTCTCATAAATGCTGACATTATTTCCTAAAACCATTCATAAAGAAGAGAAAAACCATATTAATGAAGTTAAGTTGAATTTTATTGAATTTTTCACTTGTCAATTCTCTAATTATTTTGGGAATTAGTGGATTTATGAGAAAATGTCCCAGATGTTTCTTACAGGAAATTTTATTCTCCACAAAAAAATTTCTGTGACATTTTCTCATAAAGAATGACATTATTCTCGAAAAATTTTCATTAAGAAGATAAAAACCATATTAATGAAGATAAATTGAATTTTATAGAATCTTTCACTCATAAATTCTATAATTATTGCGGTAATTAGTGGATCTATGACACAATCTCATGGATGTTTTTGCGCGAAATTTTATTCACCACAAAAAAATTTTCGTGACATTTTCTCATAAATATTGACATTATTCTCTAAAAATATTCATTAAGAAGATAGAAACTAGTATATTAATGGAGATAAGTTGAATTTTATAGGATCTTTCACTCATAAATTCTATAATGATTTCGGTAATTAGTGATTTTATGAGGAAATTTTACAGATGTTTGTAGGAACATTTGTTCTCTCCAAAAAAGTCTATTGCCATTAACGAGATAAAAATCAAATTAACGGAGATGAATTGAAATTTATTGAATTATTGTCTCGTTAATTATGCAATTATTTCGGTAATGAGTAAATTTGTGAGACAATGTCACAGATGTTTTTTGTCGGAAATATTATTCTCTACAAAAAATTATCTTGACCTTTTTCTCTGAAATCATTCATTGATAAGATGAAAACCAATTAAACGAAGATGAATTGAAATTTATTGAATTTTTCATTTATAAAATCCCTAATTATCTCGATAATGAATATATTTACGAGAAAATGTCATCAATATTTTTTTCTGGGAAATTTTATTCTCTACAAAAAATGTCTTCTCACATTTTCCTCTAAAACCGCTCATTACCCGGATAATCAGGTTTTTGATAATATTATCGCGAGAGAAGACCATTTAGACGACGATTCACACTTGAAACGCAGACGAAGAATCAAGGTTACAGCGGGAAATGGGTCAAGGCTCAAGATTTACGAAGACGCGTGGCCTTCCCCTCTCGCCGCACTTGTCGGAGTCCCTTGACGCATCCGATCCTTGCGACCAGAACGTTTATCCCTGATATTAATTCTGTGGAACGCAATAAGTTCGATTCGAAATTTTATGCGATTGTGCATTTACGTCGTTAATGAGCGATTCTAAGAGGAAATGTGATAAGAAATTTTTCGTCGGAAATTCAATTCTCCGCAAAAAATGTTCTATGACATTTTCCCCTAAAATCCGTCATTAACGAGATAATTGAATTTATTCTGCGGGAAAAAGAAAAAAAAAACATGCATGCGTGAAATAAAACTTCAAACTAAAATTGAATTCGAATGGAGTGAAAAGAAAAGGGAAAAAAAGGTAATTATAGTCGACAGTTTCCTCGAAGTTTCAACGGTAGTTTGAACCCCCTAGACATAACATGCAACTCCGTTTTGAGAGTTTTTTCTGTCAAATCCATGAGTCACTGGCGTGTTTTATTGATCAATGGGCAGCCACTAGTCTCGTGTGGTCAGTTGTGGTCGATTAAATTCCGTGTGAGTCACGGTGAATTCACACCCAAGATCATGCTCCGAACGTTGTGGATGGTTCTTCACGATTTTCCCATTGCTCCGTACTTTTTCATCGAAGGGAAACAGTTGGGAGTGACGTAATGGGACACGTGTGGCTGGGAGCACGTAGACCCAGTGAAAGTCCTTTAAATTCGGAGGTTTCCTCACGTAGTCCAAGTCGTTCATGCGCATGGAATAGAATAGGAATAGAGCGGATAGGGCATTTTTCGAGATTGGAGGTCCATTTTTTGATAGGAAATTTTGTTTTTAATCCAACAGCGTTGATGAAATATTGAATTATCTCGTTAATGAGTCATTTCAGGAGCTAACGTCAAAGAATATTTTTTATAGAAAATTGAATTTCCTGCAAAAAAAATCTATTGACATTTTTTCGTAGAGCCACTCATTACCGAGATAATTCAATAATTGAGAAATTGTTTATTCAATTGATTTCGATGGAAATTTCTATTTGAATTCAACAGTGTTTATAAAAAATTGGATTATCTCGATAATGAGTGATTCTAGGAGAGAATGTCTAGAGACGATTCCCCCTGGACTCAACAGTTCTTGAGATAGTAGAGGAATAGTACTTGAAAATGTTTTCAAAATACGGAAAAGTGAGAACTAAACGTTCAACAGGAATTAAACAAATCATAGAACAATGAAATTGTCTCTGAAAATATTACACTCAGGTCTACGTCACTTGTAACCGCAGATGACCGGATTGACCCCGACGGTGTTATTTACGAAGTAATAAATTAATAGTGTGAGTGAGGAAAATTGTAGGAGAATTCTTTGAATCTAAAAGTTATTTCACACGTATGTTTCTATCTCACGAACGAATGGGTTCAGAAGAAAATGGGAAAAGACCTTTCTGTGGATGAGAAAATTTTTCACTAAAAATGTCTTGATATTTTCCCCTCAAACCACTCATTAACGAGATGATCCACTAATCAACAGAGAGGAATTAATCAACTTGATGCACAATTCATCACTTGGGCTTTGTTAATTACGTAATTATCTCGTTAATGAGTGACTCTAGGAAAAAATACTGAAAAACCTTCCAACCATTCTTTATTCCCGAATTAAAATTGACTATTTGATTTAATCTGATTCTTTCGTTTTTCAGGCAATGGTCGCTTGTTACCCAGGATATGGCTCTCATTACGTTAAACATGTGGACAATCCAAATCGTGATGGAAGATGTATCACAGCTATTTATTACCTCAATAAAGATTGGGATATAAAGGTGAATACTAGAAATAAAAAAAATGAGCTAATGAAAATAAAAGTGGAAGTGAAGAATGGAAAAACGAAAAATTGAGTAGAAAATTAATAAAATGTTGTGGGAATATGATTAAATTGTTTAGAAAAATGGAGGACTCTTGAGGATATTCCCAGAGGGCTGGAGGGATCAGGTCGCGGATATCCAGCCTCTCTTCGACAGACTCTTGTTCTTCTGGTCTGACAGGAGGAATCCTCACGAGGTCCAGCCAGCTTACAAAACGAGATATGCCATTACACTCTGGTATTTCGATGCTGAGGAGAGGACTCAAGCTTGCCGGAGATATCAGAGAGAACGTATGTACATTTTTTGATGATTCAAGGACATAAATGGAGATAATTATGGAGTAGATAGTAAAATTTGATGAGTTGAATTGAACATTTCCCTTTAAATTTTACAATTCCTTCCACATGAGTAGTTTTAGGTGAAAATGGCAGAGGACAATTTTTTCGAGAATTAAATTTTCTGTAAAAAGTCTCCTGTGAGATTTTCCCTTAAAACCATTCATTGAAGAGATAATTTCTTAAGTAATCAATTAAGAATTTTTTTTTCTCTTCTCTTTTAATTTTTTTTTTCTTCTTTTGTATGAAAAGTTGTATAAACTTATTTGTTTTTGAGCTAAATAAAATAATAATAATAATAATAAATGAGGACAAATGACTTTCTGTTAATCATCCACTTAATTATCTCATTAACGAGTAATTTTAGGCGATAATTCTATAATTAATAAAGAGAGATGAATCAACTCATCAATTTCATAATTTTATAGCAGAATAAAGCAACAATTACCTTTCAAAAATGACGAAAAATCATAAAAAAATTAAGAAAACCCTCATTCATACTAATTAATTAAACAATGTTTTTTTTTATTTTAGGGGAAGTGCCACCACGGTCATGAAATGCAGTATCACCTCGACCGAAAAATCATCATCTCATCCGCTCTTCCCTCCCCCCCTCTCATTTCCCTCACGTGAGGTAGGAACAGAAGATTTGTAAATAAATAATTAAGTAAACAGAGCACTGGTACATAAACGTCACGTATTAATTATGTATTGAAACGAAGACTCTGAGCAAAAAGTGCAATGTTGGATAAACAATGGAAATGCAATCCCACAGTGTTGATCACCGCTCTTCCTCGATTAACTAATCTTAGGGATTGAAAATGAGTGTTGGGCCAGTAGAATAATTTTTTTTCTTCACATTTTTAACGCAATTATTTCATTGTTGATGATGGACGAGAATTCATTGATAAATTGTGGCAGAGAATTGAAGGAATTTATTGATTAATCAACCAGACGTGTCGAATTTAAATTATCTCTTGTATTTTGTAGTTGTGGAGTAGAAAAGGAAATATTTTGCGAATAAATGGAACCGATGGATTGAAAAAATAGAAGAGAAAAACGATTTTTGATGGAAAAAGTTGAATAATTGACAATGACGAAAAAATTTATTTTCGAAGTCGCGAATATCTCCGGAATCGTTGGGTCTAGGGGAAAATGTCAGGAGACACTTTTTGCTGGAAATTTAATTCTCTACGAAAAAGGTGTTTTGATGTTTTTCGATAAAACCAGTGGTTATCGGGATATTTGCGAAATGAGCTGGACGAAATTTTGCGAATTCGTTTTTTCTGCATATTTGGTTTATTTAATTACAAGATAATTGCTTAGACTGCACGTTTTGTGTCCCAATGATAAACAACTTGTCGATTAGTCATCGAGAGCCACAGACTGATGTGAATCGAGTGTTGGAACGATAGCTTTTCATTTTGTACAGTGAAAAATATTAAAATGATCTAAAGATGATGGGAAAATCAAATTTACCTCACTAATGATTATTGTACGAATACTTTTGTATTTTCAGCACTATAATTTTCCTCTCACCTCTCACGCAATTTTTCAGGCTGAAAGTATCTCAGTATCGAGTTCAATACGAATGTTTAAATTATTGATTAAGAATAAGTTTTTCGCTGATTTTTTCAAATTTAATTTGTGAAAAATCAGATATTATATTATTAATTAACTCAATTAATTATAAATAATGTTGTTAATTACTTAAGTTATGGAAGGAAGTTATGCCTCATCAGAGTATTGTAAAACTGAACATAGAAAAGATTTTATTACGAGCGATTGAATAAATACTGTACAGAGAACATTACTTACACTTTTTTTATTTCACTTTTGGGTAATTATCTCCGTAATTAGTGAATTTAGGTGGAAATTTCAAAGAACATTTTTTGTAGAGAATTCAATTTCCGACAAAAAAGTTTTTCTGAGAATTTTTCATAAACTCGCTAATTAACGAGATAAATGGATAATCAAGAAACAGTTCATTATTGATTCAGTGTTTAATCACTTTAGTATAAAAATAATCATCGATTATTGCCGAATGGATTAGTTCACATATCTTCGGTATCATTCGGAAGCTCGCAGTCTTCGACTTCATCGGTCCCTGGTCTGTACACTTTGAACGAGAAATTATTCCTGGGGAATGTCCCCGGATTCAGTACTTGACAGTCATCGACTTTTGTGGTGTATTGTTGGGAATGATCAGCTACGATGATCAGGTCGGGTGTTGGAAACAGCTGGAGTGCATGGTCGTGCCTCCAGTATACTGGAACCACTGGGAGACTCATCGGGGCCAGGTGGGACTGAGAAATCATCGTTTTCGCGTACTGAAATCAATGCAAAAAAATTGTTCTTTACAGTCAAAAATTCGAGATAACATTCGAAAGATAATACACCCGGGCCTTAAAACCAATTAATCAACGATTAATGAAGTTCTAATTTGAACCTCGCTGAAAGCGACTTTTCCTGAAACATAAATTTCCTCAAAAAACTCACGTGATCGTAGAAATTCCCCTGCTCCGGATACTTCAGAGTGTTTCTGCACATTTTGGCGATCATGTCCTCCCTGAAAACCACAATTTCCTTCGTGCAGTACTGAATCCTGCAGGGGTTCCCAGCCAGAACAGCCGCAGGGACCTTCCTCCTGAAGTCCTCCAGGATTTTCCTGGGGAGAGGACCTCGTGGAAGGATTTTGGCGGCCCCCAGGTCCTGGGGTCCAGGAACAAAAACAAATTTCGACGTGTTTTTTATCTCCTCATAGCTCTCGATGAGTTCTGCCAGATGTCTGAAGCCCTCCTGCAGCTTTTTCCCACTGGAGACGTTCGGAGGGCACGAGAGGAAGTGCCCGCAGATGATGAAGGCAATGGGGGGATCGTCTGAGTAGCCCTCGAGGATGACCCTGAATTTTTCGAGGACCTCTGCGTTGTCCAGCCACAGTTCCGAGATTATGACGATCATGTCTGTGTGGTGGGCTTCCTGGTGCCTCTGGAGCTTCTCGGAGCACTTGAGAGAGGTCTTATGGGGCCCTCCGAAGGTGTTCTCAGTGCCGAAGGAGGCCCTCAAGTCCGCCGAGGGCTCAGTCGGGGGCAGGTGGATCCTCTTGACCTCCAGGACGCCGTCCTCGTAGTAGCCATGGGCTATCACTATGCAGCCCTCTGTTATCAAACCTTCGTCGAAGACTTAAGGTTTAGTTGTTAAGGATTTCTTTTCTTATTGAAGGAAAACATTGAACTTCTTGCAAGAACATTTCTTGATATTAACAAGAGCGTAATTAACAAAGCTCAAGTGATGAATTGTGCATCAAGTTGATTAATTTCTCTCTGTTGATTAGAGAATCGTCTCGTTAATGAGTGGTTTTGGGGGAAAATATCAAGACATTTTTAGTGAAAATTTTTTCGTCCACAGAAAGGTCTTTTCACATCCATTCTGTCATCAAATCTTCATCGAAGACTTGATGGTTTATTTCTTAAGGATTTTTTTTGTGGATGGAGGAGAGAATTAAATTTTTTACAAGAACGTCTCTTGACATTGCGCCCTAGAATCACTCATTAACGAGATAATTACGTAATTAACAAAGCACAAGTGATGAATTGTGCATCAAGTTGATTAATTCCTCTCTGTTGATTAGTGGATCATCTCGTTAATGAGTGATTTTAGGGGAAAATATCAAGACATTTTTAGTGAAAAATTTTCTCATCCACAGAAAGGTCTTTTCCCATTT
>NW_021680507.1:864579-879696 GCF_001412515.2 Diachasma alloeum
ACTTTTAGATTCAAAGAATTCTCCTACAATTTTCCTCACTCACACTATTAATTTATTACTTCGTAAATAACACCGTCGGGGTCAATCCGGTCATCTGCGGTTACAAGTGACGTAGACCTGAGTGTAATATTTTCAGAGACAATTTCATTGTTCTATGATTTGTTTAATTCCTGTTGAACGTTTAGTTCTCACTTTTCCTTATTTTGAAAACACTTTCAAGTACTATTCCTCTACTATCTCAAGAACTGTTGAGTCCAGGGGGAATCGTCTCTAGACATTCTCTCCTAGAATCACTCATTATCGAGATAATCCAATTTTTTATCAACACTCTTGAATCAAATAGAAATTTTCATCGAAATCAATTGAATAAACAATTTCTCAATTATCGAATTATCTCGGTAATGAGTGGCTCTACGAAAAAATGTCAATAGATTTATTCTGCAGGAACTTCAATTTTCTATAAAAAATATTTTTTGACGTTGGCTCCTGAAATGACTCAGTAACGAGATAATTCAATATTTCATCAACGCTGTTGGATTAAAAACAAAATTTCCTACAAAAAAATTGACCTCCAAGCTCGAAAAATGCCCTATCCGCTCTGTTTTTATTCTATTCCATGCGCATGAATGACTTGGCCTACGTGAGGAAACCAACGAATTTAGGGAACTCTCACTGGGTCTACGTGCTGCCAGCCACACATGTCCCATTACAAAAATCGAAAAATAGTGAAGGGCAACGTCCGGGGAATGATCTTGGGAGTGAGTTCGCAGTGACTCACACGAAATTTAATCGATTACAACTGACCACACGAGACTAGTGGCTGCCCATTGATCAATAAAACATGCCTATGCTTCATGGATTCGACAGAAAAAACTCAAAACAGAGTTGCATGTCTGAGGGATTCAAACTGCAGTTCCTAATCCCCTAATTTTCTAATTTTGTTTCAACGAAAAAATTAATTTGAATCCAATTTTCGTTCCGAAGTCTTTTCTTTCGTGAATTTCTCTCCTCACGAAATATGTAATTACCTCGTTAATGAGGGATTTGACAGGGAAATTTCGTCTCATATTTTTTATAGGAAACTTTCTCCTCTACAAAAAATATCTTTTGACTTATCCCTCTGAATCCACTCATTAACGAGATGATCCACTAATCAACAAGAGAAATTAATCAACTCAATGCCAGGGATGGCTATAAATTTTCCGATTCTTCAATGTTAAAAGAATTTCCTTTATACTAATCGAAAGTAAAAAATACTAAAATAATTGATAATCTAAATTTCCAATTAATGATGAATTAAATATTTAATAATATGGATCTGTAAATTTTCTATTAAGTAAATAATACTAAATT
Source organism: Diachasma alloeum (assembly GCF_001412515.2). NCBI lineage: Eukaryota > Metazoa > Arthropoda > Insecta > Hymenoptera > Braconidae > Diachasma > Diachasma alloeum. The sequence continues at coordinate 865,933 of NW_021680507.1, forward strand.
TCTTATAATAAATTTCCGATTACCCAAATAATCGTCAATCCTCCTAACTAAATTAGTGACTAATAAATAATTCGGAATTTGAATATTTAAATTGATGATTCCTCCAATAATGAAAATTTAAAAATGATATTAAGGTGTTTCGTGCGAAAATGGTAAATAATGAGATCCATCTGGAATTGACATGAAACGTTTATAATCACAATTGAATTAATTGTGATTATAAACGCCCGAACCACCTTGACTAACTGATTCCTTAATAATTTAACGATAATTATAATTCACTATTAGCTACGGTATTTTCTTAACAACGTAATTATCTCATTAATGAGTGATTTGCCAGGAAAATGTCACCTCATATTTTTTGTGGAAAACTTTCTCCCCTACAAAAAAGATCTTCAGACTTTTTCCCCTGAACCACCTCATTAACGAGATAGAAAGCGATTTCCCCTTGTGATTTTTAACTTTTCATCAGAAAGGATATTGCCTTCGTCAGGTCGATCTTGACAGCCCCTCCAGTGTCCTCCAGGAAGTACTGGCCGTCCACGAGTTGCGACAGAATCCCCATGACGTAGAGATTTCCCTGCCTGGAGTCAGTCAACAGGAATTCGACAGGAACGAGTTCCTTCTTCTCCTTATTCTTCTCCCCGAATTTCCTGGGGGCGAAGGGCTCCTGGCGCATGGTCCTCTGCCTCAGCAGGCTCAGCCTGTCCCTGAAGACGTTGGGCTTGTGCATGGGCTCGGGGAAGTAGTCCCGCGCCACCTTCTGAAGGACAAACTTCTTCATGGAGATGTCGTAGACGACCTTAGGGATGTCCTCGAAGCTGATGACGTTGAAGATAGTCTCGGACTCGTCCAGGATCTCTTCGGGCCTCACGCACTCCTTTATCGCCTGCTTCACGTGCTCCAGGGAGATGTGGGGGTCCCTGAGGTCGAGGGTCAGGATCTGGTCTGTTATCTTTGTCAGCCAGAGCTCTCGCTCGTCCGGGACAACGCTCAGCAGCTGTTTTACTACGAACGTTGCGACGTTCCTGGGGAATTGCATTGGGGGGATTAGACTGGGAGAGAGAGGCTACACGAATTTTTAAGGATTAAACAGTGGTTCACGGTATTTTTCACTCAATCCGACAGATTAAATTCCTCTAAGATGGTCACATTGTCACCACGTTGAAGTATTGGTAGCTATATTGTGCCTTTTAGCATATTAGATTCTCAAATATTTAATCGTAAAAACAACGTGAAAACTGCGAATGAGTAGCTGAAGTGGAATTGTTTAATTCTATTCACCGTGAATTGTCCGTATTAGTCAGAAGAACGAAATTTTCTCGATTCAAAAGAATTGTGACACTCGATTTTAACAGTTTGCGTCGTTCGTTTAAATTTAATTGATATTTCTAAGTATCTTTAAGAATTGGGAATTGTACTTTTAAGAATGTTTTCGTGGACATAGATTTCTTTTTCTCTGTTTCTTATCAATCAATTCGACAATTGTTTTTGTTTTAATATCGAAAAATACTGAATCAAAATATTCAGGAATAGAACGAATGAATGTGTCTATTGAATTGTCATTTTTGTATTTCAATTTATCTGACCGTTGAGGACGATTTGAGAAATCTTTGATGTTTTTTTTTTAAGAGTGAGAGCACTGAAAAATATTAAACGAATGGAAATTACTTCGATTTATTTAGGAATTTGTGTGCAAACAATTTTGTAATGACTGTAATTTCAACAGCTGAAATAAAACAGTGTATTTACAGATAAATTCAACTCTTTTATTTTTTCCATTTCAATTGCAATGAGTGGTGTTAGGGAACTATTTTAAGAAATAATTTAATATTCAAGAAATATTCTAAAACAATTTCCTCCATTGTGACTATTTTTTTTTTGTTATTTATTGAAGTGTCTGAATAAAATTAAAATAAAGATGGATTTGAAGATTTTTCACGTCATTTATTCGAGTCTGCACAACCATTCAGATCTCAATGGAAAAAGTATATGATAAATTGCACGAATATGGCAGTCCTGCGTGTTCAGGCAGTGGTAGATTTAGTGTTTTTACAATTCACCATTTTTTATTCAACCTCTAGAGTAAACAATAGCCCCCTCCCAACTCCAATATATTCATTAGGCAATAATTCTCTCTACAGATAAATTTAACTCTTCTTTTTTTAAAATTCAGGTAACGTAATCATGGGATTATCTCTCTAATGAGTAGGTTTAAGGAGAAACGTCAGAAAACATTTTTTGTAGAGAATTGTGTGACCTGTGAAAAAGATCTTTTGATATTTTACGATAAACCAAGTGGTTTAAGAGGTATTCACAGAATAATCCTGACTTTGTATTTCATAACTCATGCCTGGGGCACTTCTCTGCAGTTCCATTTGCTAAAGACGAATGATCTGACTGAATAATACCTCGTGACGATGAATCCATACATTGAGAATGTGCTCTGCACATTTTTAATCGCCTTATCGTCTGCCATAATGATATTCCAACTAAAAATCCTTCAATTGTATCAAGGATTCCTCATCAAAACTGTTTTTCTAACCTCATTCACTTGATAAAATAATTCCCAACTGCAAATTTATGATTTAAAAATAAAGAAAACAGAATTGAAAATAAACTGCGATGATAAAAAACCTAATAAAAATTTGGGAGAATCAATAATACAATTATTTCACATTATTTGTTGCACTGTTCAACAAACACAACATTCCACATTCCCGCTCATTCCCCCTCTCTTCCTTGCAACTCGGTCCATAAATCAGAGATCTAAGTTACCTGTCGTGTGACAAGGACTCTAAGGAGCGCTAGTGACACCGGCGAGGCAGCGTGTTGTATTTTTCGGAGCATTTCGAGGGCTCAATGAAATAAAAATTGAACCAATTCACTGATCACCCGAGAGAGCAAATCAATAAAGGAATGGATTCGATTCAAGCTGGTGCACTGTCTGGGGCTGACAGGGAAGAGTTCATGCAAGAGGTCAAGCAGCAGATCGCCGTCGCCAATGCCCAGGAGTTGCTCACGGTAAGGACGATTGTTGCATAATTTTTTTTATTGCTCATGGGGATTAATTGAGGGTTCTGGTTTCTGATCGCAGAAAATCACTGAGAAGTGCTTCAAGAAGTGTGTCACCAAGCCTGGGACTTCCTTGGACAACTCTGAACAGGTGAGTGATTATTTTAACCTCAAATGTTTTGGTTTGGGGTGATGATTTGGATTTTATGGAGATGATGAAATTCTCGGATTTTTTTTATTCTATTCGACATGAGAAATTAATGAAATCGATGTAAACATTTTGGTGGATTTATTATTCTGCAGGGAGGGTTTTCTGGGCAGGAAGTGGTTTTAGAGCCAAATGTGATAAGTCGGTTTTTGTGGGTAATTTTGCTAGCTATAAAAAAGGCCTTTTGATATTTTTCAATCAAACTACTTGTTGTCGAGATAATTGAGAAAATCATCTCGTCGATTAATTCTGTTAATTACGTTTCGCCAGGATTTTGTATGTTTTTAGTAGTGAAACTGTTTCATGATTAATGAATTCATGAAATAAATGGTTAATAAATTTGTGAAGTGAAAATTCATTTCATAAATTCATTAATCATTTGATTTATGGAGATGATTTGGATTTTATGGAGATGATGAAATTCTCGGATTTTTTTTATTCTATTCGACATGAGAAATTAAGGAAATCGATGTAAACACTTTGGTGAATTTATTATTCTGCAGGGACAGTTTTCTGGGCAGGAAGTGGTTTTAGAGCCAATGTTTAATGTCGATTTTTGTGGATAATTTTGCTAACTATAAAAAAGGCCTTTTGATATTTTTCAATAAAACTACTTGTTGTCGAGATAATTGAGAAAATCATCTCGTCGATTAATTCTGTTAATTACGTTTTGCCAGGATTTTGTATGTTTTTAGTAGTGAAACTGTTTCATGATTAATGAATTTATGAAATAAATGGTTAATAAATTTGTGAAGTGAAAATTCATTTCATAAATTCATTAATCATTTGATTTGGATTTTATGGAGACGATGAAATGCGCGGAATTTTTTTTGTTTATTCTCTTCGACGTAAGAAATTTACGAAGTCGATGTAAACGTTTTGATGAATTTATTATTCTGCAGGGAGGATTTAGTGAAATTATTTCATGGACTAATATCGATAAAAACTTTAGACTTTTTTATTTGTTATTTGAAAAGTTGAATGAATTGATTATTTTGATTCGGAAATTGAATTTAGTAATTTTTTTCATTTCAGAAATGCGTTGCAATGTGTATGGACCGATATATGGATGCATTTAACGTCGTCTCGAGGGCATACAGCCAAAGATTACAGAGGGAACGTAATCGAATGTAAATAGAGAGAATTATTGCCTAATAAATGTACTGGAGTTGAGAGGGGGATATTGTTTACTCTGGAGTTTGAATAAAAAATGTTGAATTGTAAAAACACTAACTCTACCACTGCCTAAACACGCATTACTGCCATATTAGTGCAATTTATTATTTACTTTTTCCATTGAGATCTGAATGGTTGTGCAGACTCGAATAAATGACGTGAAAAATCTTCAAATCCATCTTTATTTTAATTTTATTCAGACACTTCAATAAATAACAAAAAAAACATTCACAAGGGAGGAATTTGTCTTAGAATATTTCTTGAATATTAAATTATTTCTTAAAATAGTTCCCTAACACCACTCATTGCAATTGAAATGGAAAAATAAAATAGTTGAATTTATCTGTAAATACACTGTTTTATTTCAGCTGTTGAAATTACAATCATTACAATGACCTTTACAATTATACTCGTAGGAACAGCATCGTTAAATCTACCAATTGTTTGCACACAAATTCCTAAATAAATCGAAGTAATTTCCATTCGTTTAATATTTTTCAGTGCTCTCACTCTTAAAAAAAAACATCAAAGATTTCTCAAATCGTCCTCAACGGTCAGATAAATTGAAATAAAAAAATGACAATTCAATAGACACATTCATTCGTTCTATTCCTGAATATTTTGATTCAGTAGTTTTCGATATTAAAACAAAAACAATTGTCGAATTGATTGATAAGAAATAGAGAAAAAGAAATCTATGTACATGAAAACATTCTTAAAAGTACAATTCCCAATTCTTAAAGATACTTAGAAATATCAATTAAATTTAAACAAACGACGCAAACTGTTGAAATCGAGTGTCATAATTCTTTTGAATCGAGAAAATTTAGTTCTTCTGACTAAGACGGACAATTTACGGTGAATAGAATTAAATAATTCCACTTCAGCTACTTATTCGCAGTTTTCACGTTGTTTTTGTGATTAAATATTTGAGAATCTAATATGCTAAAAGGCACAATATAGCTACCAATAATTCAACGTGGTTACAGTGTGATCATCTCAGAGGAATTTAATCTGTCGGATTGTGTGAAAAATATCGTAAACAACTGTTTAATACTTGAAAAAAATTCGTGTAGAAATATTTTTCACGAGCTTGTCAGTGGTAATATTCAACATTGAACAGAAATTCAATAAAATTATGATCGTAAGTACAACAATTATTTATCCTCAATCGAGTCCCTAAAAAAATCTAAAACACGAAATTTTAAATATCTTAAAAAATTATTCAGAGAACCTAAAGTAGTTTCAGTTTGAAAATTCTTTCGTCAGAAATCCCCTCCGTTTCCAACTATTTCCAATGCCCCATCTCAGTATTTTGACTTTTTTCGAAAGCAAAAAAAAATTCTTAAACTATTAATTTCCCTTAAAAACTATCTTGAAAAATACAATTATTTTGACAGAAGTTTACTCAAGTCCTCTCGAACAAACTGAAAGGTAAAATCTTATTGGAATGTAGTACCTTAATGCCTAGTTAAAATATACACACATGCATACATGTGGGAATGTGGAAATGCAGTCCTGAATATATTCCTTGTATTGCTTTTTTTCTATTTTTTTCTCTCAATTATATTCCTTTTTATGTAAAAATAAATGACTGATTGTTCTGTTATGTTACGGTGATAACGAAATGTAACCACGCTGATTGGCCAGGAACACACCTGTTCTTTCACTCGGTTTTTGTTTATTTAATCAATGATCATTTGTACTTCAGCAGTGAAGGGATGAAATGATCAAATTTTCTTTAAAAAAATCAATCCCATTAATTGTATTTAATCCAGTTATATCTCCAATGAAGTTCAACTATTGTTGTTATCAACCGTGAGATAAAAACTCAAGAGCTGATGAGGTTTCACCACTTCACCACTGAACTATTTTTCAAGAAATCAATTGGCATTTATCCAAGCTCGGTCATTATTTCTCCAAATTGTTCATTAGTTTTTTAAATAAAAAAGTCCAGCCTTGTATGAAATAATTGAATTTCAGATTCGAAGCTTGAAAGTTGCCTCTAATATTAATCAACGAAATAATTCGTCATTCTCTCGTTAAATTACTCGTGTTTTTGATTATATTTTCCAAGTGGAATGAGGAGATTCATGGAATTACCGTGTAGGGGAGAATAAATATGGGTCACAAACTTGTGTTTCAAATCGGAAATTTCTCTGGCTCTCTGATGAGCCCAGATTCATCCCTGAATTCCTGATACAACTCAAGAAATCCCGGTTTTTTCATTAAAAAAAATTCCCCATTCCACTTTATTTCGTAATTTATCATTCGATTGTACTAGTCTCATTAATTAATTACTCTCAATATTGGATTGCCCAAAAACTCAATAATCCATAGTTTGTATGAACCCCCTTTGTTTTTATTCAACCATCAATTGTTAATTGTTTTCAAGAAAAATAGACAAGCACTTAACTCAACTCTCATAGAAAATTTTTATTAAAATCTTCAAATACTTAGCACCATTCAAGAAAAAATAACTCCACTAGATTTATTATTTTTTGTTCATTCAAAAACATTTTCATCATTATTTTTAGGCAATCCATTTTCGTTAGACGGATAATTTACTGATGTCCTTGAACACCATAGCAGTTAACTTTTATTCATTTCAGCAGCGATAAAGTGATAGAACGTAATTCTCAAGTACAATTTGATTTGTCTTCTCATTCGTGCCATTATTTCGGTAACGAGTGGTTTTAGGGGAAAATATCACTAGACACTTTTTGTAGATCATTGAATTCCCTACAAAAAATCTTTTTAGACATTTTCCCGTAGAATCTGTCGTTATCAAGATTCACTCAACATTCTACAAGAAAAATATTGGAAAATGGACTAGTTCTGTTCTGTTCTGTTACGTTTCACCACTTCATCACCGATTTATTCACTTTTTAGTTAAGAATGAGGTAATACATATAACAGTCGTAGGATAATATGCATTGTGGTGGAAATGGTAATAAATTAACAAAAAAATGCATTTTCGACGTTTTTGAGTCTGAAATTCCGTTTTTATAACTCTTAGAGTAAAAAATAATAATAATTGTCTTTAAATTAATCAATAGTTAATACAATAATAGTAATTTACAGTAATACTAGACGCCATTGCAGAATAAATGGAGAAGGAATCCCCCAAAATTCGATTCTTTTTCTTAAATTCTGAAGTGAATTGATGAAACGCAATTTTAATTCCAAATTTGACGTAATTTGAAAATATTCGAGACAATGACTTTTCCCGTTCGTTCAATCATTTCACTCCTGAATTATTCTCTTAAATACTTATCTCGTGGCTTTCGGAAAAAATAGTTTTATTGTTTTTATATAGCATCTGTGTTTCTTAATACCTAGAAATCGCGTACAAAAATATTTCGACAGGTTTTTCAATCTCCGGAGTCACATTTTTTTTATACTGTACAAATATTTTGAGGGGAAATTATTGAGTGGGAAATTAAATATTCGGGGGGCTTCCTTCTCCATTTATCCCCTGCGCAGATAACTTATTAACGATTATTGAGCCACATCTGGCAGTGTCTTATCTCCAGTTTTTCAATTTTTAGATTTTCATTGAAATGCAAAAATTATTCTTTCTTTCGTACGATTTTTAAGGTTTGCTTTGGAATTATCGGAGCGAATTTCAATTCATGATTCAATTGATCGATTTGCAGATTTTAATCTTTAAAAAAAATTTAGAAGCTCAAAAAATGAATAATAAAGTCGTTTTAGTTGATGAATTGATTTTTTTTTATTTTATGAAATGATTTTCAGTGCCAGTTTAGCAATTGCTTATTTATTGAAGAGGTCAATGCATTTTTTACGCCATCGATTTGACCTTTTTTCATAAAAATGAATGAAAAATTCTAAAAAAAATGAAGTGTTTCAATTTTTAGATTTTGATTGGAATGCAAAAATTATTCTTTCGTTAGTATGATTTTTGAGGTTTGCTTTGGAATTATTAGAGTGAAATTCAATTCATGAATCAATTGATCGATTTGTGAAATTGATAATGAACTTTTGATGCCATAAAGTCAGATTTTAATCTTTAAAAAAGTTTGAGAAATCCAAAAAATACATAATAAAGTCGTTTCAGTTGATGAATTGAATTTTTTTTATTTTATGAAATGATTTTCGGCTTTAGTTTTGTAATTGTGCAAAAAAAAATCAACGGATTAATCGATTACTTGATTTTTTCAAGAGGTCAATGCATTTTTATGTCATCGATTAGATGAATGCAAAATTCTAAAAAAATTGAAGTGTTTCAATTTTTAGATTTTGATTGAAATACAAAAATTATTCTTCCGTCCCTACGATTTTTGAGTTCTGCTTTGCAATTATTAGTGCGAAATTCACTTCATGATTCAATTAATCGATTTGTTCGACTTATCATGAAATTTTGATACCGCAAAGACACATTTTAATCCTTAGAAAAATTTTAGAAATCCAAAAATCAATAATAAAGTAGTTTTAGTTGGTGAATTGAATTTTTTTACTTTATGAGATGATTTTCAGCTTCAGTTTCATGATTTTAGAAGCCAAATTCAATGGATTAATCGATTACTTGATTTATTTAACAGGTCAATGCATTTCTCATATCACAAACTTCAATTTTTTGTCATAAAAATGAGAGCAAAAAAAATCATTCATTAAAAATTGACTTTCTTTAACGAAATTCCAAATTCATTCTTTACATTTCCGTAATTAATATTTCAAATGGATTTTATGACTTGAGTTTTTCAATTACTTGAACAAAAATCAATTTTTCAATCAATTCATCAACTGATTGATGAATATTTCCGATTAAAGTCTTGAATTTCATCAACTTCATCACTCAAAAAATAGTAAAAACGAGTGACTAATAAATATGCAATTAGAGATGTCCGAGAAAACGCCAGAATTCATTACATTTAATCATCAGTGTATACTTTCCACCTGCAACGTAGGAAGCATTATGGCAAGACGACTCGACTCAACAAAAAATTGATAATTAAAGAATAAAACAGTCGACCTGCGACATGGCTCATGAATACATGGAGATAATTACTTCAAATGACAATGGGATCACTCACGCACGAGACATTGGCGCTCAGTACCTCTTCGTCGATCTCCTCGCTGATCTCCTCGCTCCTCGCGCTGATGCTCTTCTCCTCCTTTTGATTTTGATTCTCTGGGGATTCGTTGGGATTTTTCTCACTGTCTTTCACTGGACTCGCTTCGTTCGCACTTCCCGAGGCTGAGGAGGCGAAATCTTCTTCGTAATTATCTACATTTTCACCAGCTGTGAACATAAATCATCATAAAAATCGTTAATTAATTCTGTTTTTCTAATAATTAATTTTTTTCTCGTTTGAAATTCCATTTGTTGAGGATTATTCAAGTTTAAGAAGTGAGAAAAATTAGTTAGCATTGACTTTCGGTGGAGAAATAAGTAGAAATAGAAATATTTTTGGGATGAAATAAATATTATTATGGGAAGAGTTTTTTTAAAGCGATTGATCTTAATTTAAAAAATAAAAAATGAAATGGTGAAATGTAAATTCGTGTTTATCCCGTAAGGAAGTGGTTCTAGGAGAAAATATCAGAAAAACATTTTTCTAGAGAATTTAATGATCTACAACAAGTGTTTTATGACATTTTTCTCTAAAACTACTCATTACCGAGATAATTGCACGAATGAGAAGACAAATCAAATTGTACTTGAGAATTACGTTCTATCACTTTATCGCTGCTGAAATGAATAAAAGTTAACGGCTATGGTGTTCAAGGACACCAGTAAATTATCCGTCTAACGAAAATGGATTGCCTAAAAATAATGATGAAAATGTTTTTGAATGACCAAAAAATAATAAATCTAGTGGAGTTATTTTTTCTTGAATGGTGCTAAGTATTTGAAGATTTTAATGAAAATTTTCTATGAGAGTTGAGTTAAGTGCTTGTCTATTTTTCTTGAAAACAATTAACAATTGATGGTTGAATAAAAACAAAGGGGGTTCATACAAACTATGGATTATTGAGTTTTTGGGCAATCCAATATTGAGAGTAATTAATTAATGAGACTAGTACAATCGAATGATAAATTACGAAATAAAGTGGAATGGGGAATTTTTTTTAATGAAAAAACCGGGATTTCTTGAGTTGTATCAGAAATTCAGGGATGAATCTGGGCTCATCAGAGAACCAGTGAAATTTCCGATTTGAACCACAAGTTTGTGACCCATATTTATTCTCCCCTACACGGTAATTCCATGAATCTCCTCATTCCACTTGGAAAATATAATCAAAAACACGAGTAATCTAATGAGAGAATGACGAATTATTTCGTTGAGGAAATTCAATTATTTCATACAAGGCTGGACTTTTTTATTTAAAAAACTGATGAACAATTTGGAGAAATAATGACCGAGCTTGGATAAATGCCAATTAATTTCTTAAAAAATAGTTCAAAATATACAAAAACTAGACAAAACTAAAATAGACAAAACTAAAAATTCACTCACCAAGTCCCATGTCCATAATTTCCTTCAAATCATTGATATTCGTCTTCTTCCCATTGAGCGGTGGCAAATCGCTGAAGATTGAATTCCCCCTAGCCCCAATGGGCGGCAAATCCCCCAGCAACGACTCCCCCTTCCTCCCACCGCCACTCCCCACCTTCTCCCTCTTCCCATCGGCAATAATCTCGTCAAAGAAAACAGTCTTACTAAAATTATTTTCACCATCGATTTTCCTCCTGTTTTGAGCATTATTCGTATTTTGTAATTCCACATCCTTCCTCACTTTTGTTTTACTAATCTCCTCATTACGTATACCCCCACTATCCCCTATTGTATCGTCAAACTTAATAAAATGTTCACTCTTGTTGAGTGAATTTGAAGTATCCTTGGTCTCGTTGATTGGGCAGGCATCGGCATTTTGATTATTCTCAGTATCATCGAGATTATTATTACCCGTTTTGTCGTTAATTTTCGTTAAACTCGTGCTCTCCCTCGATTCATTACGCAATTCACAGCTCGACGTGTCTATCATTGCATTACTGGACGTTTTGTCGATATTTGTCTCGGAATTGTTGACTTTTTTGTCGGTTATTGTCACGTTTATTGGCATATCTTGGCTCATATCTGATACACTCTCCCCCTTCTCAGATGAGTCGTTGTCGTTTGAGAATGACACTGAGTCTTTGTGAATGATATTTGGTACTATTACTTCGAATGTTGCGTTGTTCAGGGCTGATGTGTCGGTTGTTTTGTTCAGTCTGCTATCGTTTGAGTCATTCTGCAAGCAAATCAATCGATTCATTTGATTGGGTGCATTCTCCTGTTGATTAAGGATCTCCAAGTGGCTTTTATTCAACCGTTTTTGAATCACAATTCTAATTCATTATTGATTCATTATTAATTCATTTATGCGTTTTAATTAACCATTTTCAATCAGCAAAATCATTGCACAGGATTATTTTTTTTAATTCGTTGTTTGCAATTTGTGAAAATTATTGTAAAAATAATGAGTGCAGTCTGAATTACCTTATCAGAATTATTGAAGGCACCATTAATGCTGTTCTTAAGCAGCTCCCCGAGCAATGGTTCCGTCGTGCTAATCCCCAGTTTCTCACACAGTTTATTCCTCCCAACATAGTTGTACTCCTTTCCCACATAAGTCTCTGGATCATAAACTGAAATTGTATAATCCAGTCCGAAGTATTCTAAAAACTCTCTAACTAACGAAAATAGTAGTTTTCCTTCCGAGTTTGACAGGTACTGTTTAACTGTTTTGTTGAGAAGTGGCTCAGGATTCTGAAATTGTCAAAAGCCCATTTTTTTTAATTCCCCTTTTAAAACGCTTTAAAATAGGGGCGAGTCAGGTAAAATGGACAATTATACTTCTTTAATTTTCAATGAGATGAGGTAATTTTTTTATGAGTACAATCGTCTTGCCCCGAAGAAAAGAGAATTGAATGCCATTCTATGAAACATGAATAAACGAATCATAATTGTCCAAATCATTTCGGTCAGAGGAAAATAGAATAATTCAACTTTCTTAATATTGCGTTTACTAAGGTTTTCTTCGAACAAAGTTGATTAGAATTAATAGCCAGAATTATGAGATTATCTCACATTTTTGACGTTAAGGATAGGAGAATCTGAATGCAATATAGTGAAAATGATGATCGATTTTTTCACTTTGAACAAATAATATTAATATCCAAATACAAAATTTCTGATATGAATAAAAAGAAGCTGTGACTCAATATTCCAAATGAAGTTTTAATTTTTAATTTGGTGCTGAAAACACGAGATGACAATATTCTAAGCACGGAATTATATTGATGAGATGAACAACAGATTAATTGAATTACCGTGTGAACTAACTAAAAATTGATAACAGTGTGGGCACGCACTTTTACCAGAGTATCAACAAACATTGAATTCCAGAAATTCACACTCTAAAGTGTGTTCTAGAAGGAATTGAATTGTAATTATGATTAAAATCTTATTCAGTGAGCATAGGAATTAGAACATGAGCAAATTATTTATTGTAAGATGAAAATTTAGCAGCTGATGAATTGGGACATATAATTCTCATGGTTCGTATTGCTTTTTGCAAATGAAAATGATTATAAACAAACAAAATAAAATTGAATACCTCTCTATGAAACATAAATAAACGAATCATAATTGTCCAAATCATTTCGGTCAGAGGAAAATAGAATAATTCAACTTTCTTAATATTGCGTTTACTAAGGTTTTCTTCGAACAAAGTTGATTAGAATTAATAGCCAGAATTATGAGATTATCTCACATTTTTGACGTTAAGGATAGGAGAATCTGAATGCAATATAGTGAAAATGATGATCGATTTTTTCACTTTGAACAAATAATATTAATATCCAAATACAAAATTTCTGATATGAATAAAAAGAAGCTGTGACTCAATATTCCCAATGAAGTTTTAATTTTTAATTTGGTGCTGATAACACGAGATGACAATATTCTAAGCACGGAATTATATTGATGAGATGAACAACAGATTAATTGAATTACCGTGTGAACTAACTAAAAATTGATAACAGTGTGGGCACGCACTTTTACCAGAGTATCAACAAACATTGAATTCCAGAAATTCACACTCTAAAGTGTGTTCCAGAAGGAATTGAATTGTAATTATGATTAAAATCTTATTCAGTGAGCATAGGAATTAGAACATGAGCAAATCATTGATTGTAATATGAAAACTTAACAGCTGATGAATTGGGACATATAATTCTCATGGTTCGTATTACTTTTTGCAAATGAGAATGATTATAAACAAATAAAATAAAATTGAATACCTCTCTATGAAACATGAATAAACGAATCATAATTGTCCAAATCATTTCGGTC
>NW_021680507.1:880680-889249 GCF_001412515.2 Diachasma alloeum
TTAATTTTTAATTTGGTGCTGATAACACGAGATGACAATATTCTAAGCACGGAATTATATTGATGAGATGAACAACAGATTAACTGAATTACCGTGTGAACTAACTAAAAATTGATAACAGTGTGGGCACGCACTTTTACCAGAGTATCAACAAACATTGAATTCCAGAAATTCACACTCTAAAGTCTGTTCTAGAAGGAATTGAATTGTAATTATGATTAAAATCTTATTCAGTGAGCATAGGAATTAGAACATGAGCAAATTATTTATTGTAATATGAAAATTTAGCAGCTGATGAATTGGGACATATAATTCTCATGGTTCGTATTGCTTTTTGCAAATGAAAATGATTATAAACAATTAACTGAAGAAAGGAGTATCTCATCTGACAGGAAAAAAAGCGCAATAAAAAAACTAAAAATACGAAATTTTACAAAATTCTTCTTGAACAATTTATTTTTATCCGCTTCCACACTTCTCCACAGGATTCCCCAAGCCCTCATAACAATATTCATATCTCACCGCAACAGACTCCTGCTCCTCGAGCGCCAGGAAGACACTGGCCCTCAATTCCGCCTGAAAAATTACCACAAAACTCATAAAAAATCCCTCGAACCCCAAGTAACGATCGAGTAGAATTTTAGGGGCTCATATGTGCCAGTTCATAACCTCAAATTGGAAAACTCAATTTTTAAGAGGCTCTGGGGTACTTACTCGTACTTTAGCGAGGACTCCGTTGTTCTCCAGTGTTTGCACGACCAAATCCCTCAATTCTGTGTCCTCCTCCATTGATATGTTGCCGTCTATCATTTTAAAAAACAAAAAATTCACCCCCTCGAATGATGCAAACGATGTAAATATTTTGGCTGCCTCAGGCCGCCTTTGCAATTCGCTGTGGAAATTCTCTCATGTGAAGTCGAGGCTCTGATGTGCTCTGATGGGGATGAAGCCTTATTTGAAGTCTCTCAGGAGGGTCCAAAACATTTTCATGTTTTTGCGGGTGAAAACTGATTTTTCAAGGACTTTGCAGAACCTTTGGTGAAGGGTTTCGAGGGGAAGATGTCGATGGTCTCGCAGCTGCTGGTTTCGGGAGTCAACGGTGTTAAATCAAGTCTTTTGAGGGCATCGAGCGAACAAATCGGTGAGGATCTGGTTTTTTAGGTTAATTAAAGAGGAGTGGAGTGGTTACTGGACAGGTGAACAAGGGAGTTGGGGGTTGGGTTCAATATCTCAGGAATTGATGGATTTAGAGGAAAATGTCATAAGAGATGTCTTGAAGAAGAGGAAATTTCCTACAAAAAAGGTCTATTGTCATTTTTTGCTAGTGGCATTCCTTCTAGAGATATTATCGAAAGAACAAATGATGTTGAAGAGTACGTGGAATTTTTCTATTTCTTGTTTTTGTAATTGACTCTAAACTTTTGGAAATATCTCTTCAACTGGGGGATTTAGAAAAAAATTTCTTATAGTGAAGAAAATGTTCTGCTGAAAATTTCCTCTGATGTTTTCCATGTTGATGAAAGAATCAGTGATGTTGGGGAATTTATGGAATTTTTTATTTTGTTTCAATTCCAGTTTTTTGGGAATATCTAAGGAATTAATGGATTTAGAGGAAAATGTCATAAGAGATGTCTTGAAGAAGAGGAAATTTCCTACAAAAAATGTCCATTGTAATTTTTTCCTACAGGCATTCCTTCTAGAGATATTATTAAAAGAACAAATGATGTTGAAGAGTACGTGGAATTTTTCTATTTCTTGTTTTTGTAATTGACTCTAAACTTTTGAAAGAATGAGTGATGGAGGAACGGCTAATTTTAATATTCATCCCCCTAAAACCACCGGCATCTCATTCCCCAGAAATTAAATTCCAAAAATAAATGTCGTTTGGTCGCAGTTACTGTGAGAAATGCAGCGAAGAAGGCAGGAACAACGACTAAAAATCGAGGAGGTAATTGCAGAAAACCTAAGCACAGAGGGTGGAAGGTGCAAGATGGTCATTACGTCCAAGCTGGACATATCCTGGCAACACAGATGAACACTAGATTCCATCCAGGTCTTCACGTGAGTTCTCCATCATGTCCTCTCCCTTTATTTCATAAGGGAGAGTGGGGCCAAATGAAACAGCCGAAAGACGACTATTTGACGCAATTGAAAAAAATGAAACAATTGATTATAAATTTTAGGTCGACGTATTTAGTCCTCATCAAAGTATTGTTCAAAAGCTTAAATTTTCAAAATTAGTTCCTCAATTTTTTTTCCGCCATCAAATTGAACAGATTCTTTCGCTCGTCCATAGGTCGGTTTCGGTAGAAATGGATCGTTATTCGCCATGGAAGCTGGAAGAGTAGTTGTAACATGTGAGAAAGTCGACCTCAACTGGGATCACACGTGGATTCAGAGGTGCTACAGCGGTCGAGAGGGCCAGACCATCTACAAAAAACACTTCAACGTCATCCCAGAGAAGCAACACGACCGCTTCAAGCTTGTTGACGCCATTTAATCCATAATAATGATTAAAAACCTCAAAAAACCTATCAAATTTGTAATTAGTAATTAAATAAAATTGAAAAGTCCTCCTAAATTCCAGTCGCTTCTTTATTCCTTTAATATTTTCAATTCATTATCAAAACTATCAACTTAAAGTTACTCGCACATAATTTTGGATGATTCAATTATCAGTTGAATGAAAACTTGATAAAGAAATTATCAACTTAGAATTATATCATTTAAACTGTATCGTTAATTAATTAATTAGTTTCGTGAATAATTTTGATGATTTATCAAAGTCAAAATGGGTTGGCAGCTGCATTCTCCCAGAAGAAGGACTGATAACGAATCTTCCTCTCGTCCTCGGACAAATAAGCGAAAACACAAGTCTTTCTGACAGTTGTTGAGAGACGACAATGCCCAGTCAAATCAGCAATCGTCATTTCCTCGTCTCGTCTTCTGCAGTAGACGACGAATTGCGAGTGAAACATTATGGGGTCACCTGAAAATTGAAGTAGATTATTCATTTGCTGCAGTGAAATATAAAATAATTTCGAAATAAGTTAAATTTAGCTTCTGTTAACTGATGATATTACCCAACAATTTTCAATTACCAAATTAAGGCCCGGGTGTACTATCTTTCGAATGTTATCTGGATTTTTTTCATCTTTCGGAATCCAAAATTGACAATTGAGTGGTACATCATGTAGAAATTCCCAAAAATTATGATAGAACGATAAAAAAAATGGAAAAAATTATGAACTTTTTCAAAGAGCGTTTTTAATTGAAATTCAGAATGAGTTGAAAAAAGTGGAAATTACAAATATCTGATTCGCTGTGGCTAATTATCTATTAGCTGTCATTTTCCATGGTGGATAACACAACACTAACTCCTCATGGGAAGTGATAGCTAGGTATCACAATTTTCAAAACAGTGGTATGTAGTCATCTGCCATTTTTATGTGATAAAAGTGTGATTAAAAAATTCTCAAAAATATTACAACTTTTTTCAAAGAGCCTTTTTCGTCATAAATGTCTCTGTGCGATGTGCAAAAAGATTTACGAAATCAGTCTTCCCCCTGCATGATATTGGGTGACAGATCGCCATTTGTCACCGTAAATCAGATACATTTTTCAATTTCTTATTATTCAACTTATTCTGAATATAAATTAAAAATGTTCTTTGAAAAAATTAATAATTTTTTCTACTTTTTTTTTGTTATTCATTCATAATTTTTCAAAACTTCTGCATCATGCAGGACTTAATTGACAATTTCAGATGACGAAAGATGAAAAAACGAAAATGAAAGATAGCACAGCTGGGCCTTAATAGAAAATTTAAATTATGAATTATTTTAATATTTTCAAATTTCAAGTAAGATAATAAAATCACAGTAATAGAAAGGTGCAAATTCTAATAGTTTTACAAAATATTACAAATGTAATGATTGTCGACTGATCGCTGCCTCCTGCATCTAGTTATTTCTAAGACATTTTCAAGGCTTTTTCGACAATTTGCTACGTAAATTTTTTATTTAGATTTTTTCCTACCTGCATATGCGAGGAAGTCTCCACCGAATTTTTCCCCGCCAGTCACGTACAGTCCCTTGGACCACAGATCCCTGAATACTCTGCATTTGAATTTATCCTCTGGGGTCAGGGGATATTTCCACTCTGATCGAGGGATTTCTGCAGACGCAGCCCAGGGATAAGCTAAAAAAACAATAAATTATAAACTTAAAATTACAAATTTAGTAAAATGGATGAGTAAATATCAATTTACTAATTAAAAAACTTAATTCAATCTCTTTTTTCTGTGAACGGAGCATTAATTGAAGAAGTCATTGAGAAAAAAATTAACTTTACTCTTTCATTCTGTGAAGAGTTCAGTAATTGCATGTTATTTTTAAAAACTTCAGTGAATGTGATTAATTAATTGTCAGTGAAATCAATTTAATCAGAATTCGAATGCAAATTTCACTAGATCTAAAACGATTTCGATAGAACAAAATTGATTCAATTCCATTCAATTTTCAATCCATGAGTTGATGTCACTCATGGAATGTGACTCTGAATTAGGAACAAGTCCACATAATTAATTCTGTCGATCTCCTAATCAAATAGTTCGTCTCAATTCACTAATGAAAGCAATTATTTGAAAAATACTATTCTTTCATTCTATGAAGAGTTCATTAATTGAAGAATGTACTCGGGAAAAAATTCAGTAAATGTAATCAATTAATTGTTAGTGAAATCAATTTAGTCAGAATTCGAATGCCAATTTTACTAGATTTAAAACGATTTCAACAGAACAAAATTGATTTAATTCCATTCAATTTTCAATCAATTTTTATTTCGGGATTCATCAACTTGTTAATTAGTTTTTCACCTGTGTGTGTCTGAACAATCTGTTCTGATGGTTCCAAGTCATTAATTTTCTCCACCTCCTGAGCAAATAGTTCATCTCTATTGATATCAATTTTTTGGATAGCCTCAGACGTGTCTCTATCCAGAGGTTTCTTCAATTTCTTCTTCGACGTCTCCAGTCCATACAACTTCCTCCTCTTCCCCTCGATGATTTTGTCCATCTGGAGTTCAATCTACAGTCAAAATGTTAACATTTTTTAATTGATCACATCGAATGCTTAATTGATTCATTACGATGAATTAGGAAAAAATGGGGAGTCAGATCACTTGAATTACCATTTTGACTCTCTCGTTCTTGAGGCATTCGTTCTGTTCGCGGAATAATTTCTCTCGATACTTTTGCAATTTGTTCACCAGTGCTTCAGTGGGCTCCTGCTGCAGGCTGGAGTAAGCCACCAGTCGGGCGATTCTCTTCTCCAAGAGAAAATTAGCTTCTTCCGGGAGGAGGAGAAGAGGCAAACCCAGGAGGATCTCTTGCCTGGGGAGTTTGGGGAGACAGCCCACTAGGTTTCCGATTATTCGGTAGTCCTGTCTGAGGGTCAGCCAATCTAAAAAATCAATCATTCAATGAATTTTGCTAAAAGCCATGAATTAGGGAATTTTCATCCCGGAGAAAAATGTTTTTCGTTTTTTAAGAAAAAAATTCCAAAAGTACTATTAAAAACAATAGATATATTTTGCCGATTCGGTGAGTCAATTCAGTAGCAAAGTGGTCAAACAGTTTAAGACGATTTTGGCTATTGGCCAGTTTTCAATGAATATCTCGAAATCTAAGGGAGATAGCAAATTTTTTCTCACAACCTTTTTAGTAGCACTCACTTCGCTCTACAAAAAATGTTATTATAAAAATTTCTCTATCTCCCGTAAATTTGGAAATATTTCTGAAAAACTCAACTAACTAAATTGACTAAACTGACTAAATTGACTTAAATCGTTTGACAACTTCGCTACTCGAGTCGTCCCCGACATTTGTAATCCACAGATAAATATATAAATTTGAGACATAAAGACTAATTAGATTATTATTCTCAAATAGAAATGAATAAACTCAATCATTTTCTGAATACATATGGGATATTACTGTTATAATGATAATATTTATTATCATTATTATTATTATTTATAATAAGCATTATTTATTCTAATAATAATAATATTTTTTATTTATTATTATTCTGATTATTATTATTTTATCAGTGAATCAAATGTTAAAATTGATGATTTTGATTTTATGTGAATTAAAAATTGAATTATTATAATTTATTACCCTCAGCACTCCATACGTAAACCCTTCCTTTCGACAACACGAGATCGATCACCCGATCGACCTCTGGATTGCTAAAATCGAAAAGCAGATCGATTGATGGATCCATTGGTCGTCTCCAGTTCTTCAACGATTTCCAACAAAATTCCAATGTTTTCCCAACGAAATCTTCTTTCAGTGGGTTAGTAATTCTATTATGTGGGTCAGAGTTGGTGCTGAGGTTACCAATCCTGTAGAATCAATGGAGAAATTGATTAGGTTAAGCACGGTTTATCAATAATTAAGTACAAAAAAACAATTGAGCAGAATTTATCAACATAAATTTTTTGTCTTTCATATTTCGCTTATTAATTATTAAAAATTCTTGCGAAAAGGTAATGAAACTCGTCAAGGACGCATTTGTGGACTCATTACACCTGGAGAGAAGCTCTCATTATTTTTATGGCCGTCAATTTAAATGGGATTTCATTAATTAAGAGGAAAAAAGCGACAGATCAGGGCAGAACATTTTGTTAAATACGGTGGTATCTCAGTAATGAGTGATCTTAGACAAAAACATTGTGAGACATTTTTGTTGGGAATTAAATTCTCTGCAAAAAGTTCCTGAGACATTTTCCCCTAAACCCATTCATTATTTAGATAAATCTTAACTTCTAAAATGCAAAATTACAGTCAGGAGCAAATCGCGCAGAAAATGTTCTTAAATCGGCGATATCTCCTGATTAAGTGATCAAATTTTTATAGATCAGGTCTCATTTTAAGCTCTGAAAAAATATCCTCAAAATAAGAAAAAATTGTTGAATTTTACTCTGCCAATCTCAAGTAATTCCTCATTAAAAACCTCTCATTTTACCTTCTTCCCCCAAAAAAAAACTTGTTAAATCATTGATATCTCTTGACTAAATGATCCGATTCATATAAATCAGGTCTCATTTTGAACTCTGAAAAAATACCTTCAAAATGAAAAAAACAATTATTGGATTTTACTCTCCCAACCTCAACTTCTTGATGATTAAAAACATTGCATTTTATCCTCCTCTCATTTAAGACAAAATCCAAAAGAAAAAATATCCATCATAAATCATTGATATCTCCTGATTAAATGATCCGATTCACCTAAATCAAGTTGCATTTTACACTCTGAAAACATTCCCTCGAAATGAAAAAAAAAATTGTTAAATTTCACTCTTAAGTTATAGCTCATTAAAAAGATTTATTTTTACCCTCCTTTCCCCAAAGAAAAAATTCAAAATAAAACTCCTTCTTAACTCATTGATATCGCCTGACTGAAAGATCCAATTCATATAAATCAGGTCCCATTTTAAGCTCTGAAAAAATCCCCTCAAAACGAAAGAAAAAATATTGAACTTCACTCTGCCAATCTCAAGTAACAGCTCATTAAAAACAACTAATTTTACATTCTTCTCCCAAAAAAAATCAGAAAAAAATCTCCTTTTTAAATCATTAATATCTCCCAACTAAATGATCCAATTCATATAAATCAGGTCTCATTTTAAGCTCTGAAAAAATCCCCTCAAAACGAAAGAAAAAATATTGAATTTCACTCTGCCAATCCCAAGTAATAGCTCACTAAAAACAGCTAATTTTACATTCTTCTCCCAAAAAAAAATAAAAAAAAATCTCCTGTTTAAATCATTAATATCTCCCGACTAAATGATCCAATTCATATAAATCAGGTCTCATTTTAAGCTCTGAAAAAATCCCCTCAAAACGAAAGAAAAAATATTGAATTTCACTCTGCCAATCCCAAGTAATAGCTCACTAAAAACAGCTAATATTACCTTCTTCTCCCCCAACTCGCAATTTCCCAAAAAAATCGTCAGGGCCGTGCAGACCAATGGCAGCCGTCGCCCCGCAAGCCCTCAAACGGCCACGCAAACCCCGAAGGAACACAAACCACACGCGACTCGCGTCCCGAACACCGTAGCTCACCGGCCCCGAATAATCGAACGCGCAAAAAGCCACAAAAGCGATAAAGCGATTAAAAAATTCACAAATCGAATTTCAACCCGCAATTTACGATCCACCGAATTTATCAAAGGACACTCGCGCGTCCATTGGCCCCTGGGACATCAATAAGGTTCGTATCATTACGTCATGTGTGTGTTGGTCTAACTTTGTCGCGTCGCTCTCACGCGCCCCGCAGTTTTCGTCCCCGAAAATGTTGAATTGATTCGAGATTTCGAGGATTTGTCGGTGCATTTGATCGAGCAAAATGTCTATCATTGGTACGTACTATTTTTTTATTATTCTGGGGCTTTTTGTGGTTCTGGGGATCGGGGAGATTTTTTTGGGGGGAACATAACCTCAAAGGGCTGCAAACAATTGAGGAAATCACGTTTTTTCGGGAGGAGTTGATAGTGAGAGTGG